>NW_020194711.1:2727104-2815693 GCF_003025115.1 Trichoderma citrinoviride | reverse complement strand
GCGTCGGATTCGTAGTAGGAGCCCTTGCGGCAGATGCGGTCGAAGAGCTCGCCGCCGAGGGCCAGGTCCGTGACGAGGTAGAGGTTGTTCATCGTCTCGAAGTAGTCGACCAGCGTCAGGATGTTCTGGTGGCCCATGGAGACCTTTTTGAGGACGGCGATTTCATTGCGAACCTGCGCTCTCGCAACCAGCTGTATTAGCACATGTTCCGGGTTCTGTCCTCTTGTAGTTTCCTACAGGAAGAGGAATGAAAAATGGCGAGCCAGATGCAAAAGAGTCTCGCATACCATGTGTTCTCGCCCCGCCATCAGTCGCTTGTTGATAACTTTGGCGGCGTAATAGCGGCCGGTGTCGATGTGGACGCATTCCTTGACGACCGAGTACGAGCCCGCGCCCAGAGTCTTCCCGACCTTGTATCTGCAAGGCTGGACCTGCGGCTGCTGCTGAGGCTGCTGGCGGCTCATCGTGGGCGACCCGTGGAAAAGTCGGGCGCGCGATGGCGAAGGAACTGAGAGAGGCTCGGGTGGTGAGAGGTGTGAGACGGAGTTTCGATCGAGGCAGAGGCGTCGATTTATCGGCGACGGAAAAAGGAGAATGGCGGCGGATACGGGGGGGGTACAAGACGAGCCCTGTTGATGCGGCGAGAGGAAAAAGGATGCTTGTAGTTTTTGGTGAACTTGTGCGCAAAACGATAAAAGAACGGATGCAATGCTGGGATCTGGACGGCGAAAGGGGAGTTCGGAGTAGTTTGGCGGTCTTGCAAGTTGAGACCAGGTGGGGGAGGGGCCAAGGGGGGAGCCTAATGTAGAGTAGATACAAGCACTTTCGGCCTATCAAGCTGCGATTCCAGAGGCTGATGACCTGAGCAGAGCAAGAGGCTGACGGATCTGGTTCACTGACGCGGGCAAACACAGCACCGAGAGAAAGAAGAGGCCGCTTAGAGCTTAGTAGTCGCAAGGATTTACGAGGGAAGAAAAGGTACCCAAAGGTGCAGTCATGCGCTGTACGTCGTATTTGGGGGCACGGCTGTAGGAGGGCTGGTTCTGCAGAGGGAGCTACCACTTAAAGTTCCAACTGCGGGAGCTGGAGAAGAGAGCTTGGGAGTATCGCCACACGTCTGCCAGTTCGAGTGGTATGATGGGGGAGCTGTCGAGACATGCTTTTTACCCTACAAGGAAACCTGCGGATTATCAAGTCAAGGTGGCGATAGCAGCAATTCAAGGCGCGATATTCAGGTTTTTGAAGACGAGGTACGAAATCAGTGCTCTTGTTGATTTCAGCGGCGCAATGCTTCGTACTAAGAAGCACCATAATACCAAATTCCGCAGCTGTGCCTTAGATCAGTAGTACCCTAGTAATGTGCCAACTATCTACAGTACAATCTGGTCCTCTGCAGTAGTATATAGCAAAGGCTGAACAGGCGCGCAGATAGATCATGCAGATATGCGTCTTATTCGTGCAAACCCAGCCGTTTGGGTGCCTTCAATGTCTCTTCGTGATGCGGCTGACGGGAGTGAAAGAGACCCCAAGCCTGCATGCGCCTGGCCACGCTGAAATGGCCATGACGCACTATTCGCTGTAACTCGGGTTTCTTGCTGTTTGTTACTTAGAACGACTCGGTTGATCTGAGTCTTGCCATGTGTCGAGTCTGTATATTGCGTCTCTGAGCGATTGAATCAGGCCCTTGCTCCTTTCCTAGTCACAGGAACTTGAGGCTGTGGGAGTTGAGCGCAAAAATCCAATGTCTCGGAGCTGAACGATAACGACGAGAGTAAGCTTACATGGCAGCCATATCCAGATCCAGATCCAACATGCAACAGCCAACTAAGAAGAAAGACATTGTTGCCTGAAATTCACAGACCTCTTAGATTTCGCTATTCCGGTGGGCCTCTTCGCGACTGCTTTTTGGCGCTGTTGAATTTCTTGTCCTGGACGCGCGCCTCATGAAACCGCTTCTCTCTGTTGCATCCATTATTAGCACATCCAAATTTTCCTGACGACGGGGAACGCCCAACTTACATGTCCTGGTGCTTCTTCTTTTTCTCAGCGCTGGTCTCGGCGGGAGTCATTTGGCGGTAGATGCCCATGACCTCGTCTATGAGCTTTCGTCTGTTCTCGTCCAGGTTGGCGGATCTTGACCGATGAGCCTGCGCCGAGAACGTGAGAGAGTCATTGCCGGCAGTGTAGTACTTGGAGGACCGCACTGCGGAATGGAGATATTTGGGGAGAACGGCGAGAAGCTCTTTCACGGGGATTACAGTGATTGCCTTGGTTTCGGTTCTGCGGATGGTCGGCTGCAGTCAGTAATCGAGATGCCCCGTCTTACATTCACTCCAGGTAATCCGTCATTGGGAAGAAAGAAGAGGCTTCCATACTTGTTGACGTGCTGGCCGCCAGGACCGCTGGATCTTGCATACGTCGTATTGCCTTTAGGCAGCTGAGACGCATCAAATGAACTGTACCACAGCCGTGCCTCGGCCAGGGCGTCCTGATCCAGCTGAGCATCGTAAGCCTCGTAGCGTTTAAATCTCACTGGCTGAGATAACGACAGCCTCGGCTGCCGCGGTGCGACGGCAGCCAGCGCTGTTCTCTTTGGCAGACGAGATAGCAGGAACATTGTGATACTGGACCAGTGCAAAGAATCTCAGGTGTCTCGCATCGCATATGTCGGCCCTAGCGAGATGCTTAATCGTGCCTTATCGGTGCATTTCTCGCCGATCTATCTGGTGGTTCGCAGCGCCAGCGTCCCCAGTGTCGATGCTTTGATCCAGTCCCTGGATGCCGTAGTACCAAGCAGCAACCTGGAAAACGAACAGGGACGATGAGATATGGTAGATAGCCCGGAACAGCAAGTCAAGAACGACGTAATGATCTTGGAAAGACTACGACACGAAGGCCAGTTTGAAGCAAGTGTAAGTTCGATTTTCTCTCTCTTCCCCCGGTACAGTAAGGCCCCGCACTGCCGACCAAAAGAGGACTAGCCAGGTGGCAGAAATCTGAGGCTCCTTCTGCCGTAACAGATCAAAGCTTTGCCGGCTTTTCTGCCTCTGCCTTTACTTCCTCTGCTTCTGCTTCCTCTCCCTTCAACCAACTGCCGCCAGCCCTCGGACTTCTCTTCAACGTAGCCTCAACCACGGCGCGGCGCATTTCAGTCTCGGCTCGCAGCCTGTCTCCGTCTCCCGTCCCGCAGCGCCGAGGGTGTTTGTTCGAATCCCGTGACTCGACGCCAGTCTCTCGTAGCCGGACGCCTTATCCGTGTCGCAAAAGCAGCAGAATCATCCCATCTCCTCCCACCACCGCCAGACTACTATTACTACTACTACTACTACCACGAGTACTACCCCTAGCATTTGCCTGCAGCTTCAGGGAATCCTTGCGCGCCCGCCTCAACAATCAGCCCCACATCGAACCACCGTCGACAAGCAGGTGATAATTATCCCTCTCTCAGTCGCCGGCAACAGCTGCTCCCATACCAGCCTCTGCGCGGATGCCAACTGCCCAGCCTCGCGCCCCCTTGAATCTCATCTAGCCAGCGATCCCCCAGCGTTTACATGCCAGAGCCGGAGCCGCAAGCCGAAGCTACTCTGCACGCCACAGCTAACCTCTCGCCCGTCTCCCCCTCGCCCGTCCACTCGGCCGCGCCTCTTGTGGTGCCAGCGCTGCAGCACACGGTCGATACCATCGACGCCATGGTCGCTGCTGCTGCGTCGCTTCCCGGCGGGACGGCCGACGCCCCTGCCATCGACCCTTCCCTCGCGCCTGCTGGTGAGCCCGACGAAGTCGTAGATGATGACAGCTTCAGCGATGCCTACGGCGAAGAGACAGAGGACGTGGCCGTAGAGCCGCCGCGGCAGGAGCTCGTCGACAACAACGACGACTACGCCAAGACGTTTGACTCTCCTATCGGCCCCGAGGAAGGGGAAGACCAAGATGTATCATCAGTACCACGAGAATCCAACGAGATCTCATCATCCATGATAGCCGAGCATTTGACTAGTCGCCCATCAGACGTCTCTCATACCGCTGCTGATCCATCCGCCTCTGCTGCTGTCCCAGCCGCTGCTGCTCAGAACCCATCTCTCTCTACCGCACAGCCCGCAGCCGGTCCTGAGCCCGCCATGTTGCAGTCGGGCGATGCACACTCTTCCTCCATCCCGTCTGCGGCTCAGTCCACGCCGCCCGGAGCTGGCCCTGCCAGGCGAGCCTCCGAGGCCTCTTCATCTCTTGACATCCAACAGCTCGTGGCTGATCTCACTGCCCATCCCTCTGAGTCTGGCCCCGAGAACCCTGACCCAACACCGGCTCCTCGCGCGACGGCGGATGTCCTGGCAGCATCCAACCCATTCCCCTCAACTACTGCTGCTACCTCAACCACCACCGCCGCCACTACCACAATTCCTTCTGCTCTGCCATCTTCCTCGTCTCTCCCACCGCGCCCTCCCCTGCCGCAGGCCGCTCCCCCATCGTATGCTTCCTCGCACCATCCTCTCGGAGCCAATGCCAATGTCTCAGGAGGCGCCGGCGCGCCCTCCACTTTTGCTCTTGCTGGTGCCCCTGGAACCTCGTCTGAAGCTCTGGGGAGCCTTCCGCCCCATCCTAGCACGGCCATGAGCGCCTCGGCTACTGCATCGTCCATGAACTCTTCTTCCTATGCCTCCAAAACACCAGGATACCCTGCTGATCGATCCCAAGATGCCGACTATCAGCGGCAGTGGGATCAGTTCATGGCCGATGAGCGACAGTACATGTCGGAGGCTAAGTGGGATCGGTTTCCAGAAGGCTCGCGCATCTTTATCGGTTAGTGACTTCGCCTCGAGCCCTCGTGTTTCCTCCCATTCTTCCAAGTGTATACGCCCGCGTACATGCTAACCGTGATTTCTGTAGGAAATCTTTCCAGCGACAAGGTTTCAAAGCGTGATGTGTTTGACATATTTCACAGATATGGTAGGCTGGCCCAGATCTCTCTCAAGTCGGCGTATGGGTTCGTTCAGTATCACACCGTCGAGGAAGGCCGTAACGCTCTGGAAAACCTTCAGGGCATGGAAGTGAAAGGCCGGCGCATTCGTAAGTGATGCCCAAACTCCCCGCCCAACTTATCCCCGTCTCCTTTTCTTCCCTTTACTTTATCGATTCTGACCATTGGGCAGATTTGGAAATCTCCCGGCTCCAGGATAAGTCCAAAAAGGAAAGGAACCGTAGTTCGGAGCGGCCTCGAGGACGGGAGACTGGCCGTAGAGGAGAAAAGTACCGTGATGACAATCGGCCACCGCGCAACCACTCGCCTCGCCGTAGCAATGAATACTATGGCAGAGCCGACAGGGGTAACAGGACCGATAGCTACGGCCGCGATCGAGGATACTACGACTCGGACAGAAACCGTGGCCGCTCGCGATCTCCCAATGGATATGCCAGAAACGATAAGGACTCGTACCGCAGGAGAAGCCCCAGCCCCTACAGCAGGGCGCGGCATGAGCCGGAGCTTGATCTGCCCCGTCGATACGGTGCAGACGTCCCAGACGTGCAAATCATCATGCAGCCAGATGTCAACCGGGAGTTTGGCACTTGGGTTGAAGGCGCCTTCAAGGCCAAAGGGCTGAGGACCAACGTCATGTATCTTCACCCGCGGTTTCCGAAGGACCAGGTCATCCAACGGCAGGCGGCCGAGGGCGTGCACGGGGTTGTAGACCTGGATGTCCGCGCCCAAGGCCTGGGCCGGATCCCCGTCCATTCATTCGACCGCTCTGGCGGCATCCACAACGTCCGCTTCGAGCAGTACGTCGACCTGGAGCCAAGCACGGCGGCCGAGGTCATTCTGCGAGCCAAGGCATCCGGCACGGCGGGCTACGGCCAACCATATGGAGGAGGCGGTGGATATGCCACCCAGCCGCAGCAGTATGGCGCGCAGGCCCCGCAACCTCCTCACGTAGCTGCGTATCCTGGTCTGCAGCAGCACGGCTCGTATCCAACGCAGCCCGCGCCATCAGCCGCCGACCTCGCGGCGCTCATCGGCCAGGTGGACAACAACACGCTGCAGAGGCTTCTGTCCACCATTCAGGCCGGATCTTCGGGAGCGATGCCCGGCGGACTTGCCAAGCCGGCTGCGCCAGCGGCAGTTGATCTCCAGGCGATACTAGGCTCTCTTAACGGGGGAGCGGCACCGCAGCAGCACCATGGAGCCCATCCCCAGATGCCGTACGGCGTGCCATATGGTGGTGGTCAGCACGCGCCTGTTCCTCCTGTGGGTGTGGCGCCGCAGGCAGCAGGCACCGGCGACGCGGCGACTCAGGTGCAGAACATCATGGCCCAATTGGCTCGTTATCGCCAGTGATTGCAGCCTGCTATCTCCTTTACGATTCCGTTTCCTTTCTAATAGCTTTGCGTTTGCTGCCGCCCTCTTCCGACTAGATCCCGGAAACTTTGGCCACACGAATGATTGACGCTGGTTTTATTTCAGATTCTGATACCACACGGAGGCCTGACTCAATTGCTTTATATTTCACTTCGGACCAGGGCACCCTACGGACATTGAGATGTGGTCCGAGGAAAATAGATAGAAGATGCTAGGGAATGGGCTTGGTACGCCCCATTGGATTCGCTCGCATCCTTTTTTGCTCTCTTCATCCATTGATTTTGCTCTGCTTTTCACGCAACCAAAGCCGGACAGACGGTCTGCAGAGGGTATCGACGTTGTAAAGAGAGGCATGATGTCAAATGAGAATTCATGATATTTTGACCATGTCCAAGTTCTGCCCGTGGAGAGTGAATGTTTAGTGAAACTTATGCAGCATAATATCTAAATATCTATCTATAGACGAGTAAACATGCGGAGTAAGCCATGCCTCTTTCTCTGTCTATGAGGTCTTCCATCTCGTCAAGCTCAAGCTTTATCATCACCATCCAAAACTCTCGTTGTGCCACCACACCTCGCGGCCCTTGAAGACCCACGGCCCGACCCGTCGCCGCACATCCCTCGCCATCTCGTCCGGCCCGCAGACTAGGATGGCCACTTTCTCGTCCGCGCCGTGACGGAAAAGGTCGTCGACGATCCTCTGGAAGTTGGGACGTCTGCTGTTGCTGCTGCTGCTCTGCCGGCGGCGGGAGGCGCCGTGCATGTCTTGCAGCTCGATGGAGGACGGAGAAGGCGTGGTGGTGGTGGTGGGTGCATCATGACCCATGATGTTCTCCGTGAGGTAGAGGTGGACGTTGTCATCGTCCAGGAGGGACTTTTCGTCGTCACCGCCGCCGGCGCCGGCGCCGGCGAGGGGGGCCATGGCCCAGGTCGCGTCGGCGGCGGAGCGGATGGCCCAGACGAAGTGGATGTGGGACGAGGGCAGCTCGCGCTGGAGGGCGTGGTAGAGCGGGAGGGCAAAGGTGGCGCCGACGCCGCCTGCGACGAGGAGGATGCGGGAGGCGCCCCATGTGAGGAGGTGCTGGAAGTGTTTGCCTATGGCGCCGTGGGGGCCTTCTATGGCGAGGGTGATTGTGTTGTTGTTGTTGGTGTCCCCTGGATATGCTGATGTGGGTAGTGATGCTGTGGAGGATGAGGAAGAGGATGAAGGGGAGGCGACTTGGGAGAGCATGTTGGTCATGGGTCCGGTGCGTCTTCTGGCTACCAGGGTGATGGTCTGGTTGTCCTGGCTGGCGGAGGCGACGGTGAAGGGGTTGAAGAGGAGGTCGAAGATGAATGATTTGGACACCGGATGCTGGCTTGTTCTGCCCTCGGGGGGCAGGCTGAGGTAGACATGAGAGCCCGGGCGCGAGCGGAACTTGTCGATCTTGTGGGCGGGCATGGGGGCGGTGATCTTGATGAGGTTTGTTCCCGGGACGATCTCGACTGTGGAGGCCGTGTGCGTGATGCCGATTTTGCGCACCGCAATGTCGAGGAGGAACACGAGGAGGCTCTCGGCGACGTATAAGCGGGCCGAGTGGGCGTGGAAGAAGAGCAGCACGGGGGCAAGCAAGGCGACGCCCAGGTGGGTGATGAAGAAGACGCGGTACGAGAACCTCCTTACGCGAACCAGGGCGGTGCCCATGAGGGCGTGGAGGGCGACGGCGGCGAGGACGCCGCAGAAGACGACGGGGGCGAAGAAGCGCTTGACCCAGATGCCGGAGAGGATAAAGAAGACGTTGTAGAAGACGATGTGGGCGGCGACGAGGGCGTAGATGACGCGGCCGAGGACGCGGTGGTAGCGGTTGACGTGCTCGTGGGAGGAGGCGAAGGCGTAGGCGTAGGGGTTGAGGGCCTTGAGGGAGAGGAGGTACTGGATGGGGAGCTGGGAGACTGCGATTGAGCCGAAGCGTTTGGTGAGGTGGAGGTAGTCTGTGGGTGCGTTAGTGATGCTGCGAGTTATGATGACTTGAAATGTGTATGAGATCTCATATGAGATTTTCACACATTGAATCTCGGTATAAGAAAGGACATGATGGCTCACCTTGACCAGTCTCCAAGACGCACAGAACCAGCAGCACGCCCGTCCAGACGAGGCCCAGCACCCACTCATCCCGCTGGCCCCATCGCACGCCTCGCACGACGACGTCGTCGCCCAGCCACCAGGTCAGGGCCCTCCATCTGGCCGCCAGCAGGCCGAGGCCAGAGCTGCGCTGGGCCTTGACGGTGGGCGAGCCGGGGACGTG
Source organism: Trichoderma citrinoviride (assembly GCF_003025115.1). Classification (NCBI taxonomy): domain Eukaryota; kingdom Fungi; phylum Ascomycota; class Sordariomycetes; order Hypocreales; family Hypocreaceae; genus Trichoderma; species Trichoderma citrinoviride. The sequence continues at coordinate 2,807,059 of NW_020194711.1, read as the reverse complement.
CGCATAGCGGCCGCGGCTGCCGTCATCGTGGCCGAGGCGGGGCAGGAATCTTGCGGAGGCGCGGACGGCGAGGCGGAGGAGGGTGAGGAGGACGGCCGGGGCGAGGGCGGCGAGGTGGGCGATGAGGGCGTAGCGATCGATGGTTTGGCGGCGGAGGAGGACGTCTTGCTTGGAGAGGGTGAGGAAGTGGTACGGCCAGCCCATGGTCCCTTTTTTTTTCGTTTTTTTTGTTACTTTTTCTGATTGTATGTTTTCTTTTTACGGAGCCAAATGATGCATGGTGATGACGACTAGTAATGCCATATCATGGGTACGAAGAAGTGTTTACATTTGGAGGCACATCCCTGATGCCATCTGCGTACGTACTAGTTGATGCGCCACGATATGGGATGCATGGTGTGGCTTGTGGGCGGCATCAGCCACATGCTGAGTTGAGTGAGCTGCATCTGCATGTGAACAGAACCCTTGGGGTACCTTGATGTCTGCTGGTATCCATGAATCATCATCATCCTCCCTTTCTCATCACTTGATGGAGCAGGAGCAGAGAATCAACGTCCCGCCAACAACGTCCCATCGCTAGTAAATGCTTCAACGACGACAATTGGCTCTTCTTTAGTAGTCTGCTCCGGCCACCACTCCCTCAATACAGCAGCTGACTCAGGCCGGAGTATCTTAGACACAGCAGATGGATCTCCAGCGTCTGTACCTGGTAATAGACGATCCTCCGCGTCTGCAGTAAGCAGTTGCAAGTCCGACGCCAATTGAAGCCCATCCATTCACATCCATTCCCTCGGACTTTGCATTCTGTCGTCCTCCATGCAGGGCCTGCTTGTGCTTGTGCTTACTGCCCCCCTCCCCTGGCGGAATCGGCAGTCCATGAAAGAAGCAGAGCCAGAGAGAGAGCCAACCCACGCAAAATGACTCTTTTTTTCCCTGTTAGTTGTAGATGCGACACACGAGAATGACAACAGCTTTAACGATGGCGGCGCCGCGTTATGCTCAGACGGTGCAAGGCGTGGCGGCGCGGCCAGCGATCGTCGGGTGAGAAATCCAGGGCCTCCCACAGGGCACGCCCGGCCATTTACAGGGCCTCGCATCCGCCGTCTGCCGCCCATCCACCCATCCACTGATCTCCGAATTCCCCACCCGCTGGCCCAATCCACACCGCCTTACCCCACTGGGACTCCCCGCTATCCGATCTCGCCCGTCTTTTTCTATCTGCCTGCTGGTACAATTTTTTTTTCTTCGGCCACTTCTCAGACTGCTTCCTGCTGGGCGCCACGGAAAATTTAGTCGGCGCATTTTTTTTTTCCCTCTCGTCACCTTTCTTCCTTCTCTTCAGCCGTCTTCCTTATCTTCAGCCGTTTCTCCTCCTCTTCTCTCCCTTCTTTCTCTTCTTCTTCTTCTCCAAAGAAGCTCAAGTGCCCTCTTCACCCAATCTCCTCACATCCCACCATCCCCATCCCCCACCATGTCTACCTACGCTCTGCCTGCGTCTCACAAGGAGGTTCGTTCGACGCCTTTTCTCTGGCCCTATGGAACGGCTGTACTGACTCAATCGTGCTCTACAGATGCTCGAGAAGTCTCTCCTCGAGTCTGACCCTGAGGTCGCCGCCATCATGGTGCGTTGTCGCTCCTCTGCCCCTCCATTCATCTGGCGAACCCGGCCGGACTAACACGCCTTGCAGAAAGACGAGGTCCAGCGTCAGCGCGAGTCCATTGTTCTCATTGCCTCCGAGAACATCACCTCCCGCGCCGTCTTCGATGCCCTGGGCTCCCCCATGTCCAACAAGTACTCTGAGGGTCTGCCCGGCGCCCGTTACTACGGCGGCAACCAGCACATTGACCAGATCGAGCTGCTGTGCCAGCGCCGTGCCCTCGAGGCCTTCCACCTCGACCCTGAGAAGTGGGGTGTCAACGTCCAGTGCCTCAGCGGCAGCCCTGCCAACCTCCAGGTCTACCAGGCCATCATGCCCCCCCACGGCCGTCTCATGGGCCTTGACCTTCCCCACGGTGGCCACTTGAGCCACGGTTACCAGACTCCCCAGCGAAAGTAAGCTATAGAACGAAGCACCGTTGCCCTGAACCAGCTCTGAGATGGCTGTGTTTATGCGGCCTGAGAAAGAAAAGCTCTAACTAACAACGCTCTCTGCAGGATCTCCGCCGTCTCTACCTACTTCGAGACCATGCCCTACCGTGTCAACCTGGAGACCGGCATCATCGACTATGACCAGCTCCAGCAGAACGCCATCCTGTACCGCCCCAAGGTCCTGGTCGCCGGTACTTCCGCCTACTGCCGTCTGATTGACTACGAGCGCATGCGCAAGATTGCCGACTCCGTTGGTGCCTACCTCGTTGTCGACATGGCTCACATCTCCGGTCTCATTGCCGCCGAGGCCATCCCCTCTCCCTTCAAGTGGGCTGACATTGTCACCACCACCACCCACAAGTCCCTCCGTGGCCCTCGTGGCGCCATGATCTTCTTCCGCAAGGGTGTCCGCTCCGTCGACCCCAAGACCGGCAAGGAGACCCTCTACGACCTTGAGGACCCCATCAACTTCTCCGTCTTCCCCGGCCACCAGGGCGGCCCCCACAACCACACCATCACCGCCCTGGCTGTCGCCCTCAAGCAGGCTCAGACTCCTGAGTTCAAGGCCTACCAGGAGAAGGTCGTCTCCAACGCCAAGACGCTCGAGGTCAAGTTCAAGGGGCTCGGCCACAAGCTTGTTGCCGATGGCACTGACAGCCACATGGTCCTGCTCGACCTTCGTCAGTTCAACCTCGATGGCGCCCGTGTTGAGACTGTCCTTGAGCAGATCAACATTGCCTGCAACAAGAACGCCATCCCCGGTGACAAGAGCGCCCTGACCCCTTGCGGTATTCGCATTGGCACTCCTGCCATGACCAGCCGTGGCTTCGGCGAGAAGGACTTTGAGCGCGTCGCCCAGTACATCGACCAGGCCATCAAGCTCTGCGTCGAGATCCAGGCTTCTCTGCCCAAGCCCAACAACAAGCTCAAGGACTTCAAGGCCGAGGTCACCAGCGGCAAGGTTGCCAAGCTCAGCGAGCTCCAGAAGGAGATTGCTGCCTGGGCCAGCAGCTTTCCTCTCCCCGTTGAGGGCTGGCGCCTGGATGCTGGCATCTAAGTGCAAGATGCTAGCAACCAACTGGTCTGTCCTTCGGCCAGTTCAATTATGATGGGCATTTTTCTTTATCAGTTCTATAAGGCACAAAAGATACCAAAAATTTAAACAATACGTGGAGAATCAAAAAGATTGGGTCCACCGGGGCATTTAACATGGGATGGGACAAAAGCCAAAATCGGCGAAAGGTTCAACAACTTTGCAATTTCTGTTTACTTCATGAGGGCTGGCGCATGCGTTTTTTCTTTTCCACTTCAACTGGAACTGAGTGGTAGGCAGGGAGGAGTTTTTGTCTGGGTACATTACGGGAGATTCGAGGGACATACTACATACATACAAAGGCCTTTTGCTTGCTGTTGATCTTGGTATCAACGGCAATTCAACGTCGGTCGGTATTGGGTGTCCTATCCTGCTTCAACAAGTAGGCGAACTTTTACAGGAATCGAGCAAAGAAAGATTCTTTTCTGTACTCAAAGATGTGCTTCGTGACTGTTTGCAAATTATGCGTGTGTACATGATGCATTGTGACATCTTTACAGGTGTTTACCCTCCAATGAGCCACGAAGTCTTGCACCATAGAGCCGTAAAGACGGGAGGGAGAACATACAATGAGTGAAAATAACCTTAAAAAACAAGGGCCAGCAAATCAAAAGCAACGACTTCAATTGAGACCTAATAAAGCTCTCTCTGTCTCTCTCTCTCTCGTATATTTTCTTCATCTAAAGCCGCCGACTTCATCAACACAGTGGCCCAAGTAAAGCCATGAATAAGAGACAAGAGAGCATTTTCCTCTTAGTGGTTAAAGAAACTAGGTAAAAGGTATTTCGATAGTTAAATCTAAGAAAACCCAGGGGTAACACAGAAAGGACAGTTTTGACCACGAGAAACCAGAAATCGAAAGAGAAAAAAGGGTCTCAACCGGGTTGCAGGAAAGAAAGAATACAGAAGCATACTCCCGGAAGACAAGAGTGTAAGAAGAAAGAAGAAGAAACCAATATTTGCCGCCTCTGGCCCAATTGCATCAAATCATCCACACATCCCACCATACCTATCGTTTCGTAATTTTTTTTCTTTCTGTTTCCCCCCCATGGCGTTTCGTTTCGTCTCGGATTTCATAGCCTGGTGACCATGGTGAGGATGTTCAAGCACTGCCTGTTTGAAGAGTGCTGTTTCAACCTCGGGTTCAGCTTTTTCCTCCCTTCAAGAAGATGAACCGCATCGTCGCCTGCGTTATTCGTCGTAGGGAAATAGGCCCTCCGCTTCGTTGAGAGCCAAGGTATTTTGTTCCATATCAAATCCTGATAAACGCCACACAAAGACTCAAGGTCGGCCAATTGGGAAGGACATGCCAAGAACTGAAAAGAGTAAGGGTAAGGAGAAGGTGTAGAAGTATAAGTAAGGGCACGCTGAGACCCTGCCCAACCCCGAGTGGAATAAGGCAAGAATAGAGATCATTAAGGGTTCGAGAAACATTAAGCATCGGATATACGTCAAGTAAAACAAGATTTGGCCGTCTTGCTGAATGAACAGAATGGGGTGTCTGCTCATGGATATAGGCAAGGAGGCCGATATATTGGAAGGATTTCTTTGTGCCGCTCTCTCCTCAGACTTGCTACCGAAAACGCCGCTGTGTCGTGTGCCTATGCGGGACTGGCGAGACGATTTGAAGAAGTTATACGTTCTGGTCAGACAAAACCAAACGCTTGTGTCGTTGCGATCGAGCATCTTACTGGGCAATGCTCTCTGGGCTCATCATTCCGGTAGTGTCGTCCTTGTCAGTTTGGCTCATGCCACCCTGGCTTTGCATACTATCCGTCCGCTCCATGCTTGGTGCGAGTGCGAGAAGCGCAGGGTTTGGCACATTGCCGTTCGGCATGGACGTTGGTCTCTTTTTCGCTGCCGCGGCTGCTGCCGCCTTGTCGGGAGATGCGTTGAGTCGAGCTTCAGCCGCAGCAGCTTCCAGCTTCTTCTTCTTCTTGGCGAGCGCCAATTGCTCCTTTGGCGGACGCTTCTGGGCAGAGATGATTTTACCGCTGGCGCCGAGACGGGGACGCGGTTTGCGTTGCTTGGTCGGCAAATCTTCATCCTCAACCAACGGTGCATCGTTGTTAGCGTGAAGCTTGGCCAGGAAGAAGTTCTTGACCAGGCCAATCTGGTGCTGGATGTTCTCCTTGTTGACAGGCTCCGAGATAGGCAGTGGTTCGAAGATTTCGCTGCTCGATCCACCAGAGGCCTGTGTTTGCATCTGGTATTGGCTGCGCACTCTGCTCTGCAGCAGATGGAACGGCACAGACACGAAGTCGAGACCCATTTCCTTGTCCAGTCCAAGAGCCCGGAAGCCGAAGAAGTCTTCTCCCAGATCCTCGGCGAAGTCTCCACTAGTGAACTGGTCGCTGCCGTCATTAAAGGCGCCAGCACCGTCTTCGCCAGCATCTGCAGAGAGGGCCGGGCGGAGGAGATCCGCTAGATGCGACTTCATTCGATCATGCAAAGCACCCAGCTTGCTACTCAGCCTATCGACGTCGTCTTTGACGTAGCTTTCCAAGGATGCGACATCATGACCATTTTCGTCAAGAGTATGAAGGATGACCTCCTCTGGCGTAAAGCGTGGCTGTAGCACCGTCTGGCCACCAATCTGGACTGACTTCTTCTCAGCCTCTCGGTAGACGTTGAACGTTCTGACCAGCTTCTGGAAATAGTCGGCTGCGATCGACGTGAATGCATCCATGGCAGATGGCTGTAGCTCTTCAAACCCAGTGGTGTAGAGAATCTTTGCAATGGAGCGCTTCAGAGCATCTTGGCAGGTGTTGGGCGCCATTACCGGGCCATCGTCTGAGATGAAATGGGGCTCTATATCCAGTTCTCGGAATGGCTCCGAATTTGACTTGGGGAATTGATTCGTATAAACCTAGGAAGTGTGAGCTTGCGGTTTCCACCCTCCAGTTATGACTCCCACAATGTCGGGTGCTTACCTGAGACTGGACCTGCATCTGTTTGATGACGGAAATCTTCATGGCCAGTTTTCTTGTTTCTTGTATCTGGTGAATATTTTCATCCATCTTCTTCGTCAATTTACTTTGCGACGCAACAAAGGAGCCAGGCGGCACAAGGCGAAGGAATTCCTCATGCTGGTTAATCACCTGGCCTTCGCCGTCTTCGACCCATTGCATCTTGGATGGAATATCCGGAATATTACTCATAGGAGTGTAATAGTCGGGGAGAACCTGCTCCTTTTCCTCTTCGATGCCTTCGGCCAACGTCTCAGTCCCTTTGCTTCCAGCGGCTTTGGCAGTAGTTGCGGGCGCGTCAAATACAGTGCCGTTGGTCAGCTCTGCCTCCTTTTGGCGAGCCAGGAATCTTCGCATTCCAGCCTTGCTTCGGAGTAGGGCGGGAGCGTCCACGCTGAGCTTGTTGTCTTTGAAGAGCTGGAAGCGTTCTTTGGCAGCCAGAGCTCGGTCTTTCTTTGTACACTGCTTCCATATCTTGTATTCCTCGTCCTCGTAAGCCTGCTCGGAAGCCTGGCCAAAAGCTTGATTCAAGCTCATTCCATTGATGCTTGGACCGTCGATATCCATGGCATCGGCGTTACTTGTGATTCCAGACGGCCCATTGGCCGCGCCAGGAGTGATGGAGCCGCCGATAGGAGGTGTCGCGAAGCCATTGCTTCCATCCATTTCTGAGCCCTCGCGACCCAGCTTGCCCAGGAGTCCGTTCACCTGTAGGATTGGTTTCTGGTCGACCACCGGGGTATCTTCCTTGGGATCATTAGGAGCCTTCCTAGACTTATTAGCCCCCTTAGTAGTAGCCTTACGACCACGGGAAGACATGATGGGTTCGTCGTCAGAGTCCTCGCCGCCGTCATCTTCGCCACCATTCTGCTTCCTCCGCTCTTCAGCTTCGACTTCGGCACGCGAACGAATGGTAAGGTCAGGAATGAGGGGTATCAGCTTTTCGGCTTCCTTCCGCATGCCATTAGCCATTCGGCGGAGCGGGTGGTTCATGTCCTGATTGTACTTGAGGCAGTTATCCCAAATAAGGTTGAGGTCAACCACGAATTCAGTCTTTGACTTGTACGTCAGCGACTTCAGCTTCTTGGTCATGGTGCCAAGATCCATCGGGTTTTTGATGACTAAAACAATGTCAGTATTCATATACGAGCAAAATACGAAAGCTGGTCGTACAGTTGTAATAGTCAGGAGCATCTCTCTTGTTGACGCGGGTAAGGAACGGCGTTGAGTACTCGGTATGCGCTTTCAGCTCTGTCAAGACCTTTTCCAGTGCCTCGTAGAGCTCTTCCTGGTTGACATTCTCCTCGCTTGCCCACTTGCTGCGGTTCTTTCGCACTTCATTCATCAAGAGCCTGAGTTCAGCATCAGAAGCCTTGACTTGGTCTCGCTTCATATCTATCCGGGCAATGAGGTGTTTGAGGGTGAGACTCGAAGCGCCCAGGTTCGCGCTGCTGAGGGAGCCTTGGTTCGCTGCTTGCGGGCCCGTCGCACTTGCGCTGTTGTTGTTCTCCATTTCAGCCTGAAGTTGCTTCTCTGAGTCTTCTAACTGTTGCTGCTCAAGCATTGCCGTTCGGTCATTTTCCAGGGTATATATTATCGTGTGAAAGCTTCGCCGGGCGGCGGCTTCTGTTGCCTTCCTGGCATCTTCGAGCTGCTTGATAGCGTCGTCTTCCGGCTTCCCCTTGGTTTGCGATCCATCCTGAGACCTCGCTTTATCTGCTATTCTGCTGGGGGACGTGACGGACTGCACCGGAGAGCTACCGGACTTGGATGGCGATAACAGTGAGTTGGAAGCGGCGGCCGCCGCAGCCGCAGCCGGAGGTTTATGGGCGGCAGACGAGGCATCTTCGTCTTCTTCATCCTCGTCATCATCGTCATAATCGTCTTCGTCTATCGTGCGCTTCGCCTTCTTGAGCGGCGGCTCCTTGATAGGTTCGTGGTCGGTGGTTGGAGGGAGGGTGACGGTAGGGGCGGGGGGTGAGCGCCGTAGAGACTCGATCGCGTTCAGATTGTAAGAACCGTCGTCGGCAAAGAGCAGAGCGATCTTCTCCTCGGATTTATGATACAGGTCTGCAAAATGGGCGCGTCGCCTCTCGTCCTCGGCATCAAGGGTTGCCTCAGGCATCAACACCAGCGAGTTGTCGACGGGGGTCGCGATACGCGCCACTCCATCGTCCGCAACCTGCAGACTTCTGCTGCTGCTGGAGTGATGCAGTCCGGGCGGCGGCCAAGCGGCCTGGCCATTGGAAAGTGACATGATGGGCCCCAGGCGATGGAAGCGACAGCAGGGCCCCTTTCGCCATGCGCCAACGAATGCGCTCGCGTGCGGGCGGACCGGGAGCGACCGAGAGTCTCAAGACGGCATGGGACAAAGGAGCGGCATCGGGCGAGATGGAGGCCAGAAAATCGCGACGGCCGGAGATGAACTGGGCCAGTGTTGATGGATCGCGATCGGCTGGTTTGTCTGCGGATCGAGAGGTGAGGTTGAGGATTTGGGAGGCTTGTACGTATGGGGAACCCTTCCCAAAGCGGAGACTTTGCACTGGGCCGGTGGTACCAGCACCTGGAACGCTATGGGGCACCTATCCAAGGCGCTGGAGCGGGAGCAGGGCGCTGCAAGAGCTTTAGACTTGGGCGGTGCATGCGTCGGCTGGAGACCTGGACAAGTATCGATAAGAGGTGCGTCGACTTCGCCGCGTGTGCTTGTATGCAGGCCGCTGTCGAATGACTGATGCTTCGCTGCTGGACGGACGCTGTGGTGCGCGGACGGAGTACGAGTACATGTCACGGGTAGAGGCATCGCCTTGCCTTTGGCATTATCTAAGCGGTTTGTGTGCTGGATTATTACCTAAGGTAAGGTTATGTAAAGTTTCTGCTGCACAGGGCAATTGTGCCTGCACGTTGAGTCACGTGACGCCTTGGCTACGACACGCCAAGTTGCTGCAGAACTGACGACAGGCTGAGCTTAGAGTGAGAGTCTACTGATGTATGAATGGATTCGATAAAAAGAGACAAAGGAAATAGAAAGTTAGAGAATTTGTTGGCATAATGAATTTGACATCATCCTCCACCATCCACATGAATGGGAAAAGAAGAAAGAAAGGAATAGATAAAGAGCCTCTGTAATGCTGCAATTCGGGCCTGATGGCGAGCTTAACCAACACTGAGCCGGCGCTGCGCATACGGAGTACGTACTACATCCCGGCTGCGCCACCCGTGGCCGGCCGCGGCACAGCTTCATACAGCTCAAAGACCTTGAAAGCTACCTTGCACCTCCACGCCCAGTTCATGCAAAACCTCCGTCTCGCATCCGGTCCCATGGTCTAGAGAGCCTGTGCTGCTCTCGAGGCCGTCACTCAGCTCAGCCTCCCGTCACATTCGCCAGTCCACTGATAACTCCAGCCATGCGGATAAGGCTGCCCTTTGCAGGTGCGTACGTCATTAGCCCGGGCCGCACAGCATCGCGGCCAAAACATTTCTCAGGTCCCATGCATTCTGTGGCATGCGCGCCATCTTCGTTAGCCTACTGCAAGATGCTGATGTTCTCTTCCAAGGTGTTTTCCTGCTGTTGCTGCTACTGGCGGGCTACGCCGGCCTGTCCTCTTTGCAGCTCGGCGCGTACATCAACGACAAGGCCCTTCACTTCCTGACCTTCTTCCTCCTGACGGTCGTATTCTACTGGATCGTCGATACCAGTCGCCGGCGAACCCTGCATATGACTCTTGTCGTCTGCACTCTCGTACTCGGCGTCGGGTCCGAATTCGTGCAGAGCTTCCTCCCCAACGACCGAGACTTTGATCTTTACGACATAGTAGCAAACATCATCGGCAGCTTGCTAGGGTTGGGGCTCTGCGCGTGGTACCATAAGCGAATGCTGGAGAGGAAGAGACAGCGCAAGCACTACGACGCTGTCCCAGGTGAGGATACCGAAGATGTAGAGCTTGGGCAAGGCCAGGAGTCCGGTATCACAGACGGCCCAGCTCGAGGCAGGACCCTCGAGGAGGAAGTGGATAACTGGGATGAGAACGCAGAAGACAACTGGGATGATGACAACTTGTCGATTCCCGATACGGTGTCACCAGCAGTCGCCAAAGAAACGGGCGCACCTGATGCTCGGGAAGCGAAGAAACGAACAGACTGAAATCTACGCTTTGTATCTGGAGTTTATGGTTGAGCCGGGTTTTTCTCATGCTTTACGCAATCATGCCCACGGCCCTACTGGCGTTCTTCAGTCAGAACTTGGGCGGCTTGGGCATAACAGTATCTGGGGGTCAAGACAACGTATATGTGCTCATGATGACGCCTAGCTAAATGTTTCTCGAATACTCAGGATCAATTTCCAGTTAAACTTGTCTATTCTTCCAGAATACAATGAAATACTAGTTGATTCTCTGCTACAGACATATAATTCGAAGCATGTGGAAGTAGTGCAGGCCAACCAATAAGCAGGTTTGCTGCAATGCAGTCCCTGAGTAATCAACCCTCTGAACAAGCAATATGAACCGTCTTGATGTCGTAGAATTCCAAAAAAAAAAATGCTTCTGTAATTCCTCCGTCTGCTATTTTACCTCAAAAATGCATCAGAACACACATAAAGCGATGGAGGCTCGCCGAATGGATGCCAGCCGGGTACCTGCAAGCACTGCTTACCCTGCACAATCACACAGGATCGCCAACCTCAGGTAAAGGAACCCCGCCATTTGCCCCTCACCTAGGTGAGAGGGTAGGTCCCCACTAGCACGACCTTACCTATTCCTGCGAATTGTCCCCAGAACTGGCATGACCTCTGGAAAACTCCCATCTCATGCGCCGAGAGACGCACTCGCAGCAAAGATGGCGAGCTCAGAAAAACAGCCAGTCGTAAGGTAAGCGCTGTCGGAGAATGATTATTTGACGGAGCGGGCGCGCGTGCTAACAGGGCTGGGCGCAGTGGTAAAGATGATACGCCGACGAACCCCAGGGGCATCCCGTACGCTCCCTTTGTCGACAAGGTCGAGGATTACGTCTCAACACGGGAGGATGTCGAGCCGACGCTTCGAAAGTTTCAAGAAATGATCTCGTGAGCCGCGACAAATCTGGGCCGTTGCCATGGCCAAAGGGCTAATGAGCCCGTGGTAGGAAGTATCAGTTCATGGAGCTGAACCTGCAACGTCGGATGACGGGGCTGAGGGAGAAGATTCCTGATATCCAGAAGACGCTGGACACGGTGCAGTTCCTGAAGCTGCGGAAGGTTTGACCATGCAGAAGCGATTCTTCGACGAGGGGCACTCCGCTCATGCTCGAGAACAGGACGAGACGGATCCCATCGAGACAACCTTTGAGCTCAACGATACGCTATATGCCAGAGCAAACATCCCGCCGACAGAGGAGGTGTACATCTGGCTGGGGGTAAGACGGAGAGTGCTGGAGAGAACGAAGAGTTGTCAAGCTGACCGCCGTGCCATAGGCCAACGTCATGTTGTCTTACCCCATCGACGAAGCCCAGGAGCTGTTGACCTCGAAACTCACAGCCGCCAAGACGAGTCTGTCGAATTGTGAAGAGGACTTGGACTTTCTCCGCGAGCAGATTACCGTGAGGAAATGCCCATCCCCAAGCTTTGAGTAGATGAGGTTGCTGACGCAGGTTCAATAGACCATGGAGGTTGCCCTTGCCAGGGTCTACAACTGGGAGGTTGCACAGAAGAGGAAAGAGAAGCTGGAGGAGGAAGCAGAGAAGAAGAAGCTGAAGGACAATTCTGCGTAATAGACACTTTGGAAAAGCTTCTAATCTTCTTTCTTGGCTGGCCATGAAGAGCTCTCTTCCAAAATGTGAAGATCTGATGTACTGCGAAAATACTTGAGCGTTTACTCTTTTATTCAATACCGATTGAATAAGCTTCGATCGTGAAAGAATTCATCAATATCAAACTATTTCAATGGGATATCCTAAATACCTACCGGCGGTAGTACTTAGCTGTCGGCGAGGTAACTCAGTGCCAATCACCTCCGACGCTGAGGACGTCCGGTGGAGCCCCACTTTTGGGCGTGCCCCGATTGATGCATGGAGGCCGAATCGAATTTGAACTTTTGGAGGAACCGCGACCACTTCGTACTTGTACGCCTCGACCAACCTCCCCCAACAGCACAATTCACGACAGAGGCTTCTTCAACGGACCATTGCTGGCCGTGTTGGAGATATGCGGAGGAATGCTCAAAAATGCAACTCGGGAGTTGGAGCAAAGGCGGCAGGCCCCGCGCCAACTGTTCCATGCCTCTTTGGTAGGTGCCGGTGTAACTTGAGCTTTGACGGGCTGGACGGACTGCGACATCTAACACGTTGCCTTTTTGCACAGATGATCTATGGAACGCTGCTACAACGATGTAGCCGTCGGACGCTCGCTTCGCAAGCCGCTGTGGCTGTAGGGCGCGACAGTGCAAGGGTTGCCAGACTGGACCAGGACGATCGTTTTCTCGAAGCGCCGCCCCCTCGAGAACCCCCACGAGTCGCAGCAAAAATCGGCCTGTACAGGCACATTTCACAAGCTCCCAGAAATGGCTTCGAAAGCAAACCGAACATTCGATATGAATTCCAAAAGACTATTCTTGCACGACACCGGCAGCAGAGGGATACTCCAAGCGGCGCCGCTGTTCCCGACACAGCTGGGAACTCGCCCAATTCATCGATCCAGCCCTTGCCCTCACGCCGCCGCGGACGCGGGCATTATTCCATGACTTTGCGGGCGTGGCGCGACAATTCCCCAAATCTCCTGCTTCAGAAGGCACTGGACGCCGACGAAGACAGCCGGGACTGGAAAATACAAGCGGCACAGAGTCGCGTCGCTCGCCTTCCAATCATCCTGCTGCAAATGATGATTCGCAAAGAAGCATTGCAAGAACATGACCAGAGCGAGCTTCTGAATCTGCTCCCGTCCACACAAGAATGGGCAAATATGCTTGATACTGCACGGCGAAACGGCTATTCGCAAGATGATTTGGCGCATTATTTGTATATCCTCGAAGGGAAGACAGACGACACGCGATGCGAAAGATTTCTTGAACGCGACTCATATAAACCGCCCTTTATTCTGCATTTGCTCCTCAGGCCGACATCCAGGTTCTCCCGGCTCGAAACCCTCAACCGTCTCGTGGGCTATTGCCGCTCCTTCTACTTGGAGACCATCAGAAAAGAACCAGATACAGCCAAGGCCCAGACCAAGAAGTTAAAGCGGCCATACGGGCCAGAAAACTTCAACGTTGTCATGTCCCTTCTTGCGCACCATTGCATCCGGCTTGATGCCAGGCACATGATTACGCTGGGTGATTTAGCTGTCCAATATATCGAGACAATGGCGGAATCACGCCTGCCGGAAGAGGAGATTTACGAAGCTCAATGCTCGGTATTCAACCACAGCCTCAGGCTTTTCGGTTCGAACTGCCGCAGGCATTCGATCCAGCAGGCTTCGCCAAACGCTTTCTTTTGGGAAGCACAGAGAATTCTTTTGGCCGTCTCTTCCAAGTTAAAGAAACAACTGCTGGTCGATGTCGAGGGGTTTCGTGCCATTCGAAAGGTCTTGGCAGGTATGTCCAAGAATCACGTCGAGATGCATAGCTCGGTTAGGCACGCACCTACATGGCCCCCATATTTACAACCTGGGGATGGAATGGATGAAGACATGGACCCGGAAGAGAGCTGGAGCCGGTCTGTGCGGGCGGGAGTGCTGATGCAGGAGGCCGGATTCCCCAAGGAAGACCTCGACGATGCCGTCGACATCCTACAGGGCATGTCGCCGGATGGGACTCCGACGATTCAGCAGCGGGTGTCGCTAGTGAGAGGCCGAAAAGTAAGCCTGTGGGAGGCTTCCATCCGAGCCACGCGCAATGCGCAGGAGGCTTGGGAGAGGTTCCAGAACCCCCCCAAGGCTGGACTTGAACTCGGCTTAGCCGAGTATACCGCCATGTTCGAAAAGTTGACGCTGAGGGAAGCGGATGAGCACACCACAGCCCTGCCTGGCGACAGAGCCTTGAACTTTCCTACTCCGCAGGAGGCCAACCTCAGTGAATTCGAAAAGGCCCGCATCCGCCCGCCAAGCACCTCCCAGCTGTACGAGAGGATGCTGAAAGACGGCATCCGCCCGAGCGGCAGCTGTCTTGCCATACTGCTGGCCAACACGGAATCGTTGGAAATGGCGCGGAGATACCTACGCGACAGCGATGGAACCGGCGCTCTGGACCGGCTGCTGTCCCAAGAGATGGACGTGGAGGCTCTCAAAAAGGTGCCGCTCAGCCTCGTCTCAGCCTATGTCCAAGTGATGACAAGGCAAGGCGGAAAACGCGCAAGAAAATACATGGTGCGGGCTATTGAGCTGGCAGAGAAGCGATTAGGATCTGTGCAATCTCCGTGGTCTGATTTCATCTGGGGCACGATTCTGAAAGACTTGTCACAGCACCATCGCGGCCTGAGGATCCTTGTCTACCAACAGCTCAAGCTGTCCCTCCACGTTGTTGAGAAACTCGACGGGCCTTGCGGCCTCTCGCTCCCTGCGTTCGTTCAGTTCAGCAAGACAACGCGGAAGATAGCCAGGCGCGAACTGGAGGAGCTCTGCACCGAAATGGATATGAGCCCGTCAACGGTCAAGAACAACGCGCTGTGGGCCCTGTACGATGAGAAGTCTATACACAAGGATGCCATGCATTGGGACACATTCGGCGGCAGGCAGGGGGCCTTGAATGTGTTTCGTCTCTTCCGGTCTTCCGCCTTGCGGATGAAGGAGCTTTTCGACAAACTTGTGTCACTTGAAGGAGAGAGCCAGCGACTGCTGGGTACGAAGAGGGTGGCGCCACTGGACGAGATGATGTGGCGGAGGGACCCAGCCCGAGCCGAGCACGCGTACGAGTACATGGTTTCCTTGGCATACCTGGGCGAGTTTCAACAGATGGCCAAGCTGCTGAGGTGGTTGATGGAGAAGTGGGGGCAGCCTGAGGTGGTGCAGGCGTTGTCGGAGCTGGACGAGCCGCCAGCGTATGCGGACTTTGTAAAGACTCTCTGCGCCTTTCGACTTTTGGCCGAGCCCATGCTGGGGCAGGGGGTGGTGGCGTCTCTGCAGGAAGCCATTGACGCGGCTGGGTTGAACTGGACATGGCCCGACGAAGAGGCTGTGGAGGCATACATTCATACACAAGAGGATGAATCGATCCAGGCTCTGGCGCGCGTGTTGGAGCGGGTGCGCTTATCGTGGGCAAATACGAGAAGCGACGTCGAGACGGACGCAGAGCCGGATACGGGCCGGGCAGGCAAATGGAGGAGCCATGTATTATGAGCTGGGAATTGATGCATTTGAAACAAGGGACATGGTCATGGAGGCGTTCTCAAGAAGGCTCTGGATTGATGTTTGATTTACGAAGACAGTGTTGTATGACTGCATGTATTATTTGCTGGAAACAGTAGCCTTGAGGAATGCCGGCGATAGAATATCTCTATACCCATCGACTATCAATCTTGATAATTGATATTACAGGCAAGATGAACAAGGTCTGTGCCTCGTATCCGGCGAGAGCATGTAAGCCAGCCACTTGGTGCAGCAGGCAGTAAAGCATTATTAACTCGTGCTGCTTCTATTCTGAGGCTTCAGAGAAGCGAGCGGCTATCGCAGTTCTCATCTTGCCAATCTGGCGTGCAGGGGGGCAGAACGAGCTTCCGATTGGGCGCGGGATGAATCTCGTAAACCTGTGGTGGTACGAGCGGACCTGGCTGGACACTGGGATGATGCTGTAGGAGAAAGAACGAGGTGAATGTGTCTAGCTTCGTTATATATTTGAATGGAAGGATGATTGCGCTTTGAACTGGTTTGCTGTTGAGGGCGTTGGTTGGGTTGTCTCGACTTGCACTGGACAGAGTAGGTATGGAGTACCTGCGTCTATTCCCACTTCCGTGAAGGTGAATTACCACGTGCGCATACTGGAATTCCTCATTAGAAAATGATAACCAGATACTAGAATAATAAGATCACTGATACTCAACCTCAAACCCATGAAGCAAGTCCAGATAAAAATCGGGCGCTTAAACTTGCAAGGCCCAGGTTACGCTGCAGCCTCTCGCCCAGTGGTTTGCTTGCCCAAACGGCCACAGGTGGCAGCGGTGGGGCGGAGCTGATTGGCCAGCACGCCTCGCCGGCTCAGACAGTTTGAGCGGCTGCATGGAAGAGACGACTGATTGAGACTTTGAGCACACAGGCTTGGATGAACCTGGGCCCGTGTTTTGGCTCTGGGCCTTGCGGTGGCCAACCATTTGGCCTTTGCCTGCTTTGATTCTTGGTACTAAGTTTTGCTGTATTTTACTGTTCACCATGGGGGATTACGGGTGGACTGGGATCTATGCTCTCTTCCGATGGTACCTGGCTGATGCATCGTGATCCCGGCACATGCGCGTGTATACAGGACAGGGCATGGGTTCACGTTTGATGGAACAGACAGAAGCAGGGCTGCAACCGCATGGCCATTGATTCCGCCTGCTTGCCAGACTCACCAGACGGACACGTACATAATGCCCCAGGCCGATCCTTTCCCAATCCCCTCTGTTCCTGCTTCTTCTTTCTTCTCCCTCTCCTTTTTGGTTTTCCAGGTTTTCCTTTACTGTCTCGACGATTTTCTTTCTGGGTGCTCTGGTTGATCTGGGGTTCCTCCTGTCTTCCCCTCTCGTTATCTCTCTCTATTTGACGATTTGCCTTATTCTCCATTCTTTTTTCTTTCTTCTACTTCTCTCTCTCTCTATTGTTCTCTGGCTTTATTCTTGTCTGTTGTCTGCTGAGCATAATCACTTTCACTCATCGGCTTTTTGGTGCTCCGGTCACACACTCCCTTGTCACTCTCGCCCATTCACTACTCTCAGTGAATCCCTCGGTTCATTGAGGCAAGACTGCTTTGCATCTAATATCCTTCTCTCTATTTCCTTGTCGTTTCTGTCTTTGCTTTTATAATTTGGTCCCCTTTCCTGAACGCTCTTGGCTCACCTCACTGGATAACCTTTGTGGTGTTGAACAAAACGCATCTTTGTTGGCGGCAATCTTGTGAGCAAGCAATCAAAGCGTCGTTCACAGTCTATTTGTTCAAGCAAGCCGTTCACCCGGTATAAACAAAAGGCGTCGATTGTTGATCATCCCCCCTCCTGAATTCTTCAGCTTTATACTTTTTCTCTTTCTTTCTTTCTTTCTCTTGGAAGGACATCGCTGTGCGATATCACAAGTATACACAACTCGAACATAATGCGTTATCACATACTCTTCGGTAGTGCTCTGGGCATGTTCCTGGTTGCTGCTGGGCCTGCGCAGGCTGGTCCGCTGCCACGCCTCAGCCCCAAGGTGTAAGTTCTATTCTCCCAAGTACTCATCTATAGATTCAATGAAGTATCGTACTGACACTTTTTTGTTTCTACAGGCCCAAAGTTGCGCGAGCGGAAACTGCCGTATTCGACACCTCTGCCATCCCTGACGGACCTGGGTAAGTTGCTCTGAAATGACCAAACGTATATGCAAAGGGAGCGAAAACGTCTGACATGGGATAGTTCGACCCAGCCTGCCGTGCCAAACGTACCGACGGGCACGACTCCTCACCCCGTCTTCCAGACGTTGACGGGCACCACGGCAGATATTCCCGACTCCCTCAGGTCCAGCATCCCTACAGAGGCTCAAAGCCAAGCTCCGGCCACAACCTTGGCTGGACCAAGCGTCCCACCAGTTGAGACTTCGTCGACCAGCATAACCTCCGGACCGGCTACCTCGTCCAGCGGCGTCGTCGACAGTCAGACCAGCACAGCCGTACCACCCTCCTCCGCAACTGAGGCCAACACAGTCCCTACGAGCGCTGTCCCAACTACCTCCTCTGAGCCTGCTGTACCAACTACAACCAGCATCTTCACCACGGTGGTGATCCCAGATCTGAATGCGCCCACTACGAGCCCTACGGAGCCTGCCACGACAGCCACGGCTGGGAGCACGTCTGCGGCTTTGGATTCTTCAGGCAATCCCGCCTCAACTGGCCCCCCTGCCGTGACGACAACTCCCACGACGGCTCCCGATCCTGCGACGACTCACAGCACGGCTGCGGGAAGCACAGAGACCTCTGTGGGTAGCTCTGCGTCTACGGACGCGGCTGTCCAGACGTCGGCGGCAACAAGTCCCTCGACTACTACTGGCGCTGTTCAGACGGCAACTAAGGCGTCGAGCGCTGCTGCCACGGTGAACACGCAGACTAAGTCTGAGACGGCGACTGCTGGGCTGGCGGGATCTACGACTGTGCCCCTGGCGACGACGGGGACCACAGCTTCTCCTGTGACTGAGATTTTGTCAGCTACTGGGACTTCTGCAGCTTCTGGAACCTCGGCAGCTACTGGAACGTCTGCTAATGCCGGAGCTTCAGCTACCGGCACTTCAACGGCGACTGGGACTTCAGCAGAGACAAGTACATCAGTAGCTACTGAGACCTCAGCAGTGACTGGAACTTCAGCAGTGACTGGAACCTCAGCAGTGACTGGAACCTCAGCAGTGACGGGTACATCAGCAGCTACAGAGACCTCGGCCGTCACAAACACCGTGCCTGCTGCTGTCCCAACTACAGCCCCCGAGACTCAGACGACTGCCCCCAACTCCGGCACTGGCCTTCCAACTTCACTCACGCAGACGAGCATCACCGACCAGACACAATCTAGCTCGACAGTTGGAAGCACGACCGCGCCATCTCAGGCTGCATCGACTTCCCAGACTGAGCCCCAAAGCACTGTTGTCGCCACCTCCATCACGAGTCCTACTCCTGCAAACACAGTGGTCGTCTCTACAAGCCTGATCCAGCCTCAGCAGAGCACGAGTGCGTCCCTGCCCCTTACCGGAGGAAGCAGCCTGACCTCGACTAGCGATACTCTTGCAACGTCGGCGTCGACGACTTCTGCTGGGCTGCTGACGAGCTCGACTTCAGCCGGAGGTGCAGTATCAACATCAATCCCGACTGCTGCCACCACAAGCTCCGCCGCTACCACCAGCGAAGCGTTGTTCGTGACCTCGTCAGAGCCCAATCAACCCGCAGCGTCCTCCACAGCCTCGTCAGCTCCAAGCTCATCCGCGGCCGAGGCTACTAGTAGCACCTCAAGCCAGGCTCCTCCCCCTGCATCAACTACAGCAGCCCCTGACAGCAGCACACAGTCGACCAGCTTGACATCGCCCGTCTTCCTGCCAACCCCCACTGACTCGTCGTCTGACGACACGACAACCACCACGCAGCTCACGACGACATCCACCGCCACCGTCACCGTCCAGCCCACCGGCACGCCCAACGACGCCGTCCCAACCACATTCACCTTCTTCCCCACGGCCACCACGTCCGTCCCGGCCCAGGTCTACGCAAGCAACCTCGCCACCGCCCAGAACTACAACAACGTCTTCAAGACCATGACCCCCGAGTCCGCCTGCACCGGCGCCCAGGCGGCCTGCATCGACGGCCAGCTGGCGACGTGCGGGCCCAACGGAGCCTTTGTCCTTGAGGAGTGTGACGCGGGGACCAAGTGCTTCGCTCTGCCGATGAACAACACGGCGGGCGTTCTGCTCGGGTGCCATGACCCTGCGGCCGCGGAGAGCATCCTCGGCGATAGCGCGGGGGGTGCTCCTCCGAGCAGCAGCGGGCCGGCTCCGACGCCGGTTGCTCCGACGACGTCTGCCCCGGCTGGTTCGGCGCCGGCCACTGCGACGTCTGATCCGGACGTGACCGTCACCAGTTACATCACAGTGAGCGACTTGCCGCCTGTGACAACGCCTACTTCCACTGCGGCTCCTTCGCCTCAGCCGCCTTCTGCTCCGCCTGCTGCAGCTCCCCCGGCAGCTGACCCCCCTGCCGCCTCCTCCCCAGTTGCCTCTCCTTCTCCTCCGGCGGCCTCTTCTCCTGCAGCCTCCCCAGTCGTTGCTTCTCCTCCCCCGGCAGCATCTTCTCCCGCCGCCTCTCCTCCCACAGCCCCAACACCAACAACCTTCCAAACCATCCGCACCAGCGCCGCTGCTCCCCCCGCCATCACCCCCCCTTCCAACAACAACCCTTTCCTCCCCCTCCCGCGCCCCAACCCAACGAGCCTCATCCTCATCCCCGTCCCCGACGACCCCGCCCCCTCGGAGCTCGCCATCCCCAGCAGCAACAATGCCAGTCCTCCTCAACCCACGAAAGTCCTCAACGGGCCGGCTGCTGACTCGGTCTTGCCCACCGTCACCGTGACGGAGCGGGAGAAGGAGACTGTGACGGTCACGCAGAAGGAGAAGGAGACTGTTACCGTTGCGAAGGAGACGGTGACTGTTACGCAGATTCCTCCCAAGGAGACTGTCACGGTCACTGTTGGCGTTTAAGAGAAAAAGGGCAATGGGGATAGGTTAAGAGGGGAAAAAGGAAGGGATGAAACTAGGGATACATGCCGGGCTTGTTGCGAAATGAAAAGATGGGTTTTCTTTTGCAATCTGTTGTTCCCTACGACATGCTTTTGGCACTCTGCTCTGTTGAAGGCCCCCCCTTTTCTATCTCGTTCTTCTTTAGTTCTTGGATTTTATATGTTGGTTGGATAAGTCTGCTTTTTTTTGTTCTGGTTATGAGTTTCCTTTGTTTCAATTTACATAATGTAGCCGGCCTATCATACACATCACGGGACGAGAGAAGGAGAAAATAATGCTTGATTTGCTACGAAGTTTTGCGAGATCCAAATTTGTTTTATACATACCTACGAAATACATATACAGTACAAGAAGATAAAAAAAAGAAAGAGAGAACGATGCTCGCGAATCGTCATGTTTGAAATCATTAGTTGAGAGCCCAGCCGTCCTGTTTTACCTGTTCATGTTTCCGTTTTGTCTGATCGTCCATGCAGATCCACTAGACACCTTATACGTGGTTTCCAGATATGATTCTTCTTGAAGTTTGTTCTACCCACTACCTTGACCTACCGTAGTCAGTAGGTATATATATATACGTTACAATCTCCGTCAAACGCTCCCAACGCTTCATGTTGTATTTCTTCTTGTTCCGCCGCTGTTGCTATGAATGATATAGAAAGTGATAAGGAGGGCTCAGGTGGTTCCTTCATGGACCTTCCGTGAGTCAATGTCCCCCAGGTGTTACCGTGTCGCTTCTCGTCCCTGAATGCCCGTGTCTCCCTACGAGTGTCTCGAATCCGACCATGCAGGCCAAAAGTAAAAACAGGACACTCTGAAATAGAGCAGGGGGGCAGAAGGGGGGGGGCTACAATATAATAGTAGAGGGAGAAAGTGTATCCAGACACATTTGCAGTGGCGTGGATAAAGAATAATGGCAAGAAGTGAAGAGGAAAAAAGAGAATAGATGCAGGCATTAAAAGTCATTTCCAAGTCGCGCCAGGCAAAAAAACAACCGCATGAGAGCAATACTGGAGTTACCAACCAAACCCAAGCCCAAGAAATGAGGGAAAAGGAAGAAATGAAGGCGCAAAAAGGCAACATGACGGGGAAATAGAGAACAGCCCCAATCACCCTTTAGACCCTGGCGCTGAGCTCTTACTTCTCAGGACCGCCGCTGTAAAGAGTGAGGCCGCTCTGCCACGGTCAAATCGCTAATTCGTTGCAGGCCGGAAGTTGCCAGTAAAGGGGCTCGCAACCTCGAGTCTCTTAGCCGCTGGTTCAACACTCCTGGCTTCCCCGTCCGTACCACCGTACTTTTCATGCCAGAGCTTCCGCAGCACCTGGTAGATGAATCGGTACTGGATCTCGCCTTGGACCATGCCCCGGCGTTGCTGGCGGAGCGTGTCCACCGTTTGACACACGAGATCAGTGCGCTCCGATGGCATATCGTACCTCGCCAAGGCCCCCGAGTCGAGCTCCCTCATCAGGTGCTCGAGGCAGATAAATGTACCTGTCCGACCTACACCAGCACTGCAGTGAATGACGCGCGGTGCCGAGGGCGCGGTATGCTCCCGGGAAAGCCTCATCAGCTCCAGGAAACTGTCTACATCTTCCGCAGTGGGCACACCAAAATCGGGCCAACGCCTGTAGAGAAAGTGCCAGACAACCCTCGGTTCTTGCTCCCCGTGGACGTGAAGCAGCAGCTTGCGCTTCTCAATCGCGCCACCAGCAAGCTCCTCTACCGAGACAAACGTCAGATCCGCCCTCCAGTTGTCACCCCAGAGATTGTATTCGTTGACGCTCCAGACGGTGTCCTGTCCGCCTGTGGGGATCTCATCGCCCATGGGGAAGTACTGATCACACTTGACCATGTCAAGCTCCACCAGGTTGGTGAGCTGCACGATGACGGCAGGAGAGGGACACTGTTCCGCGATCATGCGCCAGACGTGGTCGAACGATGATACGGTAGGGCCCTGCATGGCAAGGTAGTGTAACGGCGGCTTGTGCGGGTCGGTCGGGGACGTGAGAGAAATGGCAGAGGCGTTGACATAGTCGAACTCGGACTCTGGCACCCGGAGCTTGACCCGGTTATGCGCCCAAGGCCTGATGTTGATGTAGCGATCCATCTTGTCGTGCGTGTCGGCGTGCTTGTACAGGGCCCATCGCGGGTCGCCCAAGTTGTCGTCTCGCATGCCCTGCGCAACCCTGACCCGCTCGGCCCAGGTGAGCTCCTGATATTTGGCGTCGATGTCTGCAGATGGCGCGTGATGGTTAGCGGGGCGAGAACACACTTGTAGCGCCAATGGATATGACGTGCATATGCATCAGGCGTGCATATACAGGCAGCTTATCATGGCGGCCGCCGAGGGAGATATGACGCACCTTGCTGCGACAGCGTCAGGAATGCCGGCAAAACAGGCGGCGGCTGGTTGACGCTCCTACGGCGATCCTGCACAGGCGGCGACTTGTGCTGCGCCGGCTGAGATGCTGGCCGCACAGGCCGTGGCGGCGACTGGATGCCATCCTGCGCCACGACGACGGCCGACGGCGTGGTGGGCGTCAGGTCTGAGGGAGGACTGTCCCGGGCGCGCTTCGACGGGCCTCGCAGGCGCAGGCTCCTGAAGGGCGCCATCTTATGGTGAGTGCGCTGCGGCGAGTCGTTGGGACTCATCTTGTCCGAGGCCACGGAGCCGTTGCGGTCGATGGCCGTCTCGAGCACCGGGGGTTTGGGTTTCCGGCGAAACTTGGGGATCTTATCCATGGCGGCGAGGGGAGAGATCTTGGTCGCCTTGGCGGCTGCCCTTCGCACAGCCGTGGTCAAATCGTCGACTAGACGGCTGAATCGTCCGCTGGCCGTGGCCGTCGCCGTGGTTTCGATCGGTGGGAGGGTTCGTGCGGAGCGACGGGCAGGAGAAGAAGGGAAGGGGAAAATAACGACTAGTACCAGGATATGAATATACCTGATATATGAAAGAAAGAAGAGAAGAGAGAAGGACAAAGGCAACGGGTCGGTCAAGGAGCGCGTGAATGTGGAGAGAAGAAGGTGAAGATGAAGAAGAAGGTGAAGAAGCGGTTGAGAAGGCGAGAAAGAACCGAATCGGAGGGTTAAAGAAGTTGAGAAGAGGAGAAGGCGATGGCAAGACGAGGAATGAGGCAGACGGCAGAAGCTTCCCTGGTCTGGTACCTGAGAGCGCGAGCGAGGGACCCGGTACTGGGTACGGGCCGCAAAGGGCAAACGGTAATGCGGCGGCGAGGTTGCGGGTACTTGGCCCAAGCGGGCGGGAGATGAGATGAATGAAGAGCTGACGTGCTTTAGCAGAGGAGCGGATGCAAGTAATACATGCACTGCACTTTACCTACGGGTATGCGTGCAGGCTGTGCACTTGGTAAGATTGCCTCAGGTACAGAAGGCAAAAAGACCCGAATACGGAGGATAAGGCAGAGAAATGACTGATGTGTGTATCTGCTGTATGTTAATGTATGTACGCACTCTATCTGGTGAGATCCCCTCAACCGTCACTGGCGGCAATAGTCCTGTATTATTGATTGATTGCATGCAGCTAAAAATCCTCAGTTCGGTTCAGCACTTCAGCAGTTCACGCCTACACTCTGCATCTGCCAGTATCCGGTACCCGGCCTCGCCCATCCGCCACAACTGACAGCACCCTGCAGCGGCACGTCTTCAGTGGAGTCTGCCGCCAAGAACCGCGTCAGAATTCCAATTTCAGCACGCGACTCGGGCCCTGGTGCTCCCGGCCCGTGTGCCACGCCAAAGTACTGCATACATCCGCCCACCTCATGTCTTACCACATTGGATCAGAACCCGTCGCCACAGCGCCAGAGCCATGTTCCAGTGTGAATGTGCCAGTACCTGCATGTGAGGCGGCCTTTGCTCACGCACAGCATCCCGGCTATTTTTATCCTCAGTGCAGTCATTTGATTCGCCTCGCTTCGCCTGAGCGCGTCATTCATGTGCTCGCGTCAGCTGAAGCTCGTGTCGCGACCGATCTTTTTCTTCTTCTCTGCATTTGGTGCATGTGCCAGTCGTTGAGGTTCCCGATCGGGTTGTCTGGTGTATACAAAGCACAAGGTAAGGTAATCCTACAAGTTCAAAGATACACCATGGTAGAGATCGATCTTGATATCGTACATACACAAGTGTTGACGCTGTTTCCTCTGATCCTCCTCTGCGTTACCTTTTCCTCCTTTTCCCTTGTGCCCCCTTTTCCATTTCTCTCTCTTCGTTTTCGTTTGTCGTGTCCCTCCACCCGTCATTGTCCGTTTCAGCACCACCCAGCAACGATGATCCGTCGCACACACCATCACCACGCAGCCCATGTGTGAGACATGTGACACACACAACAAACCTACACATCGACGTGCTTCGGTAACAGGTCGGATGTGTGCAGCCAACAACCTTGCATCAGCTGAGCCCTGGCCTATGGTTGCCCGTGGTCCGTTTCAACAGCCCTTTTCACATCGCTCCATAGTTACAGCCTCTCGCCTATCCCCGTTGCCCCCCCTTTTCCCTGCTTCCGTCAAATGGCAGAGTAGACCCCTGTGACAAATCGACCGCACTCGACTTTTTGCTCCAGCGTCGCTTTGCGGCCCTTACCACCTTCTCCTAGCCGTGCAGTCTGTCGAGGCGTGAGGCATAATCGATGCACTTCACCCTCTCTTCCTCGTGCAGCATCCCCTTCGCCCCCATCAAGTGGTCCAATGTAGCTTGGGGCGTTCAAGTTATTCCGCTTGCCCGTCCCCAGCTGGTAATGCTCATTGCCTCCCCAGAAAACGACGTCAGAGCCCCAGTTCGTCTCGTTCTCGGAGGACCGGCCCGACACGGACGTTTGTGTAACGTTGTCCATGACTGCCGCGCTGTGGGTTGTGCCAATGCTCAGGTCCTTGATCTTGATGGGCATCAGCTGGTTGCTTCTCTCGTCAAACTCAGAGAGTCCCGACAGCGCCTTGACCTTTGTTGGCCCAAGGGAGACGTGAGTCCATTTCCCAGTGCCTAGCGAGCCGGTGGTGCCCTGTCCTGCGGCCCAGACGTCGCATGTGCTCCGCGGTAGTCTCCTGGAAGGCGCCGTAGCGCCGGCCTCGGTGCCGCTCGCGTCGGGCATATCGGCCTCGCAGACAAAGAAAGTATTCATTCCGCCAGCGGCAATTGACGAGACTTTCGGGATCAGTCCGCTTTTCGCATACAGCTTATGGACCGGTAAGATTGTAGGCGTAGAGACAGAAGAATCTCCCAGTTGTGCCTCAAAGCCAAGTTGACCGAATGTGTTGTCGCCAAAGGTAAAGATCCGCCCAAGTTTGTCTAGGACAACTGAGTGGTAGTCTCCTGTCGCGATCTTCTTAATGTCAAACCCATTGAGCGACGAGATCTCGTGCGGCTGATCATAGCGTCCCTTGGGGCGTGTCTCCCAAGTGAGGCCCGGGATGCCCATCTGTCCTTTGCTCGGGAAGGATGAGGCACTTGAGGCAGAAGAGAAGACCCGGCCGCTTGATGTGAGCATCAAGCAATGCTCAAGGCCACTGCTGATATCAGTAACGCGCTCACCCCATTTAAGACCCGCTGGAGTCAGGGTCTGGAAGCTGATAGATTCGCTGCCAGATGGAGAGGACCAGAGAGACCACGAGCTCTTGTTCTCCTCCAGCTTCTTGCCGCCTTCCTGGTCATCACGCGAGGCTGGAATGGCATAGACAGAACCGCCGCGGGATAAAGCAATGATTCGGTCCTCTGACACTTGAATCTTGGACAGATCCTTGCCCTTCAGGGTCGTCACAGGTGTGGGATCTGTCTTGGAAAACCCCAAGCCCCATTGCACGAGGTCGCCCTTTTCCGTAATGGCTGCACCAAAATTCTGGGTCAGCTTCAAATCGCGAAGAAGCTGATTGTCGAAGAAGGATATCCTGCGCGGATGCTTAATGTATTTCTCGCTTGAGCTGGGGTCAATGACCTTTCCTGTATTGGAACCCCAAGCGAACACTCCAGGAAGCTCCCAGCTCTTCTTCACTTGGAGGTGCTGGGAGCTGATCAGGTCGCGATTGTCTTCCTTTGAGACGGCCTGCTCGCGAGGCTTTTCAAACTCCAGCTCGGCCTTCTGATATCCTTCCGCCGTCCTTGTCTCGGTCTCCTTGGAAGCTGGGGTGAGCTGATCTCGGAGCCTGGGGTAGTAGTATGCTCCGGCTGCCGCCGCAGCGAAGACGGCGGCAAATCCGACGGCCTTGCCTCCTCGCCGCTTGGGACCTGCCTCTGGCTCTGCCTCGCCGCTGTTGTAACGAACCCATTGACGCTGAGACGCAGCGAGATGCGGTCGGGCTGGGAGGCGAAGCCGGGACGCTCGTCGAAGAGAAGACTGAGAGGCTCTCATGGCTGCGAGTCTCTTATTCCAGCTACTTGTGTTGATTGCCTCGATGTCAAAGGGTCCTACCAGAGATGATCTGACAGCCCCGCTGTGGATTTGACTTGGCCCGCGGATGATTTGCAGCAGACAACCTGGAACTTCAGCCTCAAGCTATGAGGTTGCAGATTGGATGCCATGAGATCATGCACACAAAAAGCAGCTGATGGAGGTCAAGGGTTTAGCGCAGATATCCCTGTACTGAAGCTTTTGGGCGCCTCGATGATGTCAACCGCCTTTACCTGCGCGCTGATTGGCTGGATTGACTTGCGTATCGAATTGAACTGCTCATAGCTGAACTCTCAATCAGTGGCTTAAGGGAGCAGCATCACGATAGTGAGAAAGCCTGGGCTAGTTTTGGAGCACAATAAGATCTAAAGCACACAGTTTTCATGTACAGTATCTGCTCTTCAAACAAATATTGCTACTACAGCTACTATTTGGCAGTCTTCGCTGTTTGTGATCCATCATGCAGTGTCCCCGTGAGGCCGTAGAGTATCAATGCTTAGTCATCACTGACAGCTGAGTCATCTTGAATGGAAGTACTTTACTTTTCTAAAGGCCTACCACCAGATGAGCAAGTACCGTGGGGTGGTAGCTCGATCCCCAAATGAGGCCAAGCAGCAACAACAGCACAGCTCCCTCTTATTCCAACGCCTGCTTCAAGCTCCCTCTGAGCCGCCATGTACGAAGACGGCTGGTACAGCTTCGTGCCGGAGCTTAGCAGCAGCAGCAATGGCAGAAACGAGACTTCTGGCGGCAAGCCTCGAGGCCATCAGCGCAAGGAATCGCTCCTCCAGCAGCCCAACGTGGGTGTCCCGTCTCCTGTCTGAGGCATGTCACAGACGGCTTACTCTGTATAGGACCCAAACCCCATTGCCGAGACGCTTGAGGATGTCCTGGAAGAGCTAGATCATACCAATGACCCTCCCGAGCCCACGTTACCCCGTCGAGCCTCGTCATACTCCGATTTCTACGATGTTGTCAAGGTGGCGCTTCTCAAAGAGTCGCAGCGCAGGCCGCGGCGGAAGGTCGACAGGAGAAGTAGACAATGGGAAGCCTTGACGCTTTTCAAGGAAGGCTCTGAAGCTTCTCAATACCTCCCAAAGGAAGCCGGGCCCACGGAATCGCTAGACGACCGACTGCTAGAGGAAAGCCAGCGAGAGTACTTGTATGGTTCCGAAGCCGCCTACAGCCCGTGCGAAGCTAATTGACGACCAGGCTTTACCGCGACCAATTGAGGATGACTGAGCGCCATCTCGAGGGCCTGGTTGACAATGCCAATGATGCGCTCAAACTGCTCACGACCTTGTCGCAATCATTCCAATCTGTCGAGGCCCAGACGTCGACTTTCCAGGCACAATGCGAAGAGCTCTTGACGGAGCAGCGGCGACTGGAGAAGCTGGCAGACGAGGTGGGGACTGATCTCTACTACTACGGATATCTGGAAAAAGCCACGAGGCGGCTGAACGCTCCGGGCGCCAGTCAATTGGTAGAGGACGACGACTTTGGTGAGATGGTGGAGAACATTGATGCCTGCATCAAGTTCATGACCACTCATGTAGGTGCACCCAATCCCTGAGACGTAACTCTCTCGTTGTTAACAAGCCACAGGAAAACTACCGCGAGCGCGATTCGTATCTAGCGCGATATAGCGCCCTACTCACCAAGGCATTGCATCTTCTGGACCATGCCTTCAACACTCGCCTGGACAAAGTGTCCAGTGACATTGCGCGGCAAATCGCCGCCACCAAGTCAGAATCTGCTCGCCACGCACTTGCCTATGGCAGGTTTGAAGAGATGATGGCGCAGTCTTACTCTCTACTCCCGAATGTCCGGAAGGTAGTCCGCTCGGCTTACCATGTGTACGGCCAGCCAGTAGAGGCCACGACTACAACAGCGACATACGCCAATGTCGTCAACACCATGTTCCGAACATACTTCTCGACCCGTGATCGAGACTTGAAGCCGATGACGCAGCATGATATAGACGAGTATCAGAAAGAGGTCAAAAGCCTGTCGATAGAGACAGCTTCTAGAAACTTTGTGAAACAGCTGTTTGAACGGATATATAGCGAGGACGGCCTTTTTACTAAGATTTTCAGCATAGAGCTCGCTTGGAGCCCTTCTGCCGAGTCAGCCTTCCATGCTGTCAAGCAAATCAGCACGACAATGGTGCACCCCGGCAATCTTGTGCCATTGGCCACCAACTTGCAAGCCGTGCTCCAGAATGCTCAGCTCCAGGAAACATGCAACGTGGTGGGATGGCTAGCTAATGAGTACGCTGTGGCAGATGTCGATGAGGAGGACTCACCGTCGTTCAGAAAGTACAAAGAATACGCCGCCAGGCTGCTTGCAGACCACCTTTGGCCTTTCACGGACGGTTTGTTCGAAGCCGAGATTGTGAGATCCATCGCCAAAGCCCCAACACAAGATGGCCTCCTGAAGATTGGCCCCGTCGTGGGCGGAGTAGCATCTTCGAATGCATATCCCCTAGTCAAGCGCGCCATTGAGCTTCTGGCCATGTTTGATCAGGCAATGCCCAAGGAGAGATCTGTAAGTCCTGGACGATTTGTCAATGTATATCCGCTCAGCCTAACATATCTCGCAGGCCAAGAACAGCCCCGTTGTGTTCAAGATCGTACGAGAGACGATCCAGGTCCTTCAGCGGGCTGAGGCAAGAATCAAATCGCTCAAAACGGACACCGACCCGGATCTATTCATGGTCAAGAATCTGCTCATCCTTAAGAACGAACTGGTATCACTTGAGATTGGCGATATTCGAAGCCAGCCCGCGATGCAGCACTTCGGCCACATCTGGGACACGCTGAGTCCTCAGAATTGGGTAGGATTCTTCACGAGCATCATCAGCGGCAATTTGTGGTCTCGAGGGGCGCCGTCCGTCACAGCCAAGACGCTTACGGTCGAGGACATGAGCGAGCAGCTGGATGAGCTTCTGCGCCAGTCTATTTACGCCTTTACAAAGCGATGGGCTTCCCTGATCAACGACTCCCAGAGCCGGAAACCCGGCGTGAAGCCCATTGCAAAGGTAGAAGCCGAGCTCGAAACTATACTTGACACGGCATTCAGCAATCAGCCTGAAGTCATTTCGAAGCTGAAGGAAGCCATACAGCTCAATGCGCAGGCGCAGAAGGAGGCAAAGGGCCCTGGAGACGGGTCTCGAAGATATTAGCGGAGCAGCGTAACGAAACTTGTCGGCCTCGTGAAGAGACGAAATATAATCTCATGATGATGATTCTCATTGACGATGACCCCCGTGGAAACCTACAGCACCGAAGTGAAGTTGATGTCAACTTGTTAGCCGAGGCTTCTTGGTCAGCTATTGCCAGTCGATAATTATATTACGGAGTTCGGGGTAATCAGGACTCAAGATCGAATCAACGGATCCCCCAGATCAACATCAGCTCTTGGTCATGATTGAACAGCCGTGCTTTTCAATCTACTGAGCGGAAACGGTGCGAAATTATAACCTGCCAAGAAATGATCCTTCACGAGCACTCGGCTCCTCGTAGGCTACCGAGCGTTACGTTTTCTCGTGTAAGTCGCGCGCTGGTCAGCCGCAGTTAGCGGTTGACTTGGGCCCTGCTCAATAAACGAAACTACTATAGTGCTTTTACCGAAGCGAGGCGGGGTAATAGTGCGTTTGGTGACCTTTGCTCCATTGTGGTGAATCGTAAGCCTGGGGAGGCTATCAAAAGTGAACAGATTCGTTCAGATTCACTTGAAACTGCGGCTGGACGACCGACATCCTGGGCGTATTCTGCGGAATTCCGATAACTGTTGACTCAACCAAGAATCTAAACTAAAGTAACCCATTGCATATAAAACACATCTTGACAACCCAATTCTGCACCTTTGGTTCTATCTTCCGAAACAACTACAACACAGCTGCCTTGCCCTCTTATCCAACCGATTCTCATCTCTACAGTGACTATCTGTCTACAGTAACACCCAGCTTTCCACACCACAACACATCCAACTCAAAAAAGCCATGCCCGAAGAAACCAAAAACGTCACATACCGCGGAAACTGCCACTGCGGCGCCTTCGTCTTCGAGACGACGCTCCCCGAGCCGCTCAAGTCCGCCTTCCACTGCGACTGCAGCATCTGCACGAAAAAGGGCTACCTCTGGGTCTTTCCCGGCAAGGGCAACGTGGAGGTTGTCAAGGGCAGCCTAGAGGGGCTGACGGCGTATGTGTTTGGGCCGAAGAAGTTGAAGCATTTGGTATGAATAAAACCTGGGGGTGTCTTTTACCTTGATATTGCAGAGAGATGGTCTTGTTGGTGGTCAGGAGGCTTGATTTGCTTATTCGTTCTGGGGGTGGGTGTTTATGTAGTTTTGTCCAAAGTGTGCTACTCCTGTGGCGGGCTCTTCGGAGGATGAGGAGGCGGATTTGCAGCTTGCTCTGAATGTAAGTCCTTGCCCGCTCCTGTTCTTGAAACTCTAGGAGATAAAACTAACAAGAGTTGACAGGCCCATTCGTTTCAAAACTTGGTCACCTGGGACCTAGAGAGAGTCCCGTATGAATTCCACCTTTGGCATATTACCATCATCCTGTATGGGTGGCTATTCCATTACTGATCGCAGATTGGCAGATATGATGGCGCTTCCCGAGGAGAACCCTACAAGCCCCCAGTCCACAAAGGAGCCCTGCCTACGCCCGACGCCGACGACGAGCGCGTCTACACGGGCAGTTGCCATTGCGGCGCAGTCACCGTCGCCACGGCGAGCAAGCCGCTCGACGAGACCTTCGAGGGGGCCATAGAATGCAACTGCAGCAGCTGCGAGCGTGTAAGTAGCATCCAACCATCCACTATCAGCCCTCTTCCAACATGCAGCACATAGATACTGATATTTGACGGCAACGCTGCATAGACCGCCGCCATCTGGACATACCACCCTAACAAAGCCGTCATCCTCGCCGGCGATGAGGCCAACATCGGTCGGTACCAGTTCAGCAGACGCATGCTGTCCAAGGTGTTCTGCAAGACCTGCGGCGTCATTCTGTTGAACCAGTTCAACGAGCTGACAGAGGAGGAGGTCGAGGCATTGCCGGAGCGGCTGCGGGGGTTTTACGACGGACAGCGCGAGTTTACGGGGGTGAATGCGAGGGTGCTGCATGGGGTGGATGTGGGAAAGTTGAATACGAGAAAGGTGGATGGGTTCAATAAGATTCCGGGGGATTATGTGAATCCTTGATTTAGTTAAGTTGAGAGCGTTGATTTGGCCGTGTCCTAAGATAATGTTAGGAACTAGAGGGGAGACGAAGAGTCACGGTGTGACAAGCAGCGTTGCCTTGAATATGTATCTTGTGGTATCCATCAATCTTAAATCGATTAATCTTATTCCCAGAGACTCCAGTTGGGATTAACCAAAGGCTGCTGCTTCAGCGGATCGTACATCTCGTCACCAGGACCGTAATCCCCTATAGCTTCATATGTAGAGAAAGCTTGAGGCCCTTCCGACTCAAGAATGTATCCGCTTTCACAACTGGTGAAGCTCACTTTCACCTGACTTCTATAGAACTCATCGTACTCGGTAGAGAGCGCATCATGGAGGTTTTGGACGTCCCCAGACGGATGAAGGCTTTTCCAGGGATGAATGCAAGTCTGCTGCTTGCAGGACTTGAGGACCATCATTAAGGCGTCCAGTCGGTCGACGACTTTTTCAAGGGGCCACTGTTCACCGCCGATGGTAACAGCTGCATCAACCAGACTCTTTCCGGGGGAAAGGAGATTGTGTACTTGTCCTGGGTCCGCCTGTCGTCACTCGGGGTCAGCTCATATCCTTTCTTTCTCTTCAACTTGCGTGTGCCTTGCCTTCATGTCATAAAGCTCCTTTTCGTTGCTGCACCAAACAGAATAGTAAAACCCATAATCTTCCGCCTCGATGCGAAGCCCCTTGTACGTGTTGTTGGGATAGATGGGCGGGCCGTCCTTCCTCCCAAAGATGCTCTCTGCAAGCCCCAATCCCCAAAATTCAACGGCAGCATGCTCCGAACGAGCCCCAGTGGCAGTTCCAAAGATATCAATAGGTGAGCCGTCAAAGTTTTTGTCGTCGATTTCGAGGCCGGCTATTTGCAAGATGGTAGGGGCGAGATCAGCGTGCGAAGAAGGAACGCGAGTGATTCTCTGGCTAGGAACTCCAGGACCACGGACAATAAGGGGGACGTTGATATCTGTCTCAAAACCGCACATTTTGCCCGGGTGCAATCGATGTTGGCCAATGTGATAGCCGTTATCAGAGGTGTAAAAGATGAAGGTATTCTCCAGCGCGCCCGCCTTGTCGAGGCGATCGACGACGGACTCGACGATTTCGTCTACTGCCTGGAGTGACCGGAGGCGCAACCTCTGGTACTCGTCATTGTAGTCAACTTCCTCATCATCCTGCTTAGGGAGCTTTGATACCCAGTTGACGCCACTTGGAGAGTCGGGGTTGAAGTTGGGCGTCCGAGGGATTTTATACTCCGGAAAGAGGCCTTGATGCCGCTCTGCAATTTGCGGGGGATCGAAAGCTCCCAGCGAGCCTTCTCCCACAACAGAATGAGGGGCGATTGGCGCAAGGGTGATGAAGAAGGGAGAATTTTCATCCTGGAGCGCATGTTGAAGGAACTCTTGGGCACTTTCAGCCACGATATCAGTCGAGTACTTGCCAACGGGGTTGGTTGGCGGCGCCCCGTTTATCGTGGTGCTGACGTTGTAGTACTGATATGTGAACGGGTCGAGGAAGAAGTTTGACTGAGAGTATCCACTAACTGGAGGCGAGTCGTAGTTGTCGACGGTATGGGAGTTGAAGAGCTTGCCGACGTAGTAAGTGTTGTAGCCGGATTGCTGCAGCCAGAGAGCAAGGTGGTGGTCATTGTATCCATTCTGGACAAACTTGGGGTATCCTCCTGTTTCAGATCAGCTACCGGGAGCCCAGCTCATCACGCATAGAGCTTGAATAAAGACAACTGAAAACTCACCGTAAGGGGGTCTCACGTTGGTGACATTGGTGTTATGAGCGAGCTGCCCAGTCCAGAGGGTGACACGCGCGGGACAGCATAGAGCGGCTAAAGGAAACAAGACAATTGTCAGTGTCTGATCGGGCATGCTCATGATGAATACCGGTGGAACACACTGGAACAATAGTGCTTCTCAAATGTGGTGCCTTGGTGGATTAGATGTTTTTGCACTGATGGCATATAGTCTAAGGATCCCATGTGATTGTCTTGGTCGTCTGTCAAGATGAAGATGATGTTTGGACGATTTGGGGCTGCATCCGCCCGGGCAATTGCAGAAAGCAGCCATGATGATGCAAAGATCGCGCGAGTGAGTTTGAGAACCATTCTCGGTTGCTGAATCGATCAACCTATCATGAAAGGGTCGAAGATTGCTGATGGCGTACCGAGTCGAGGTACGTCTTGGTATCAGTCATGAACCGCACGTCTTGAGATGGCAGGCCAGCTGCGTTTTTTATGTACTGATTGCGGTCAACGGAAGATCCACAAGCCTCCAGTTCAGACAAACCCTTTTCTCCGACTATATTCGACGATCACCAACTGCTGGGATGCAGAGAGCAGCTCAAAGTTGCGCCATGGCTGGGTCGCATGCCGTGCTCGCCTCTTCGCTGAATGAACTGTCGAGCGCCTACCCGGGAATCTGAAGGTCCCTCGTCTATCTTTGTTCTGAGCTCCTGTTTTCGACGTTTCCAAGTCTTCTACTGCTCTAGATCAAACGCAATGTGTCTGTTTATATAGACATTGTTTCCATAGCTCTACTAGGTAGCAGCAAGCAATTGTCTGGCAGGTAAGCAATATGCTTACCACAGCTTGTGACGCAAGCCGATGCAGCACCATAGTAAAGAACTATCCAATAACTGACATGACAGGCGTTAGCTCGTCCCGCCTGCCGGTTCGTCTGCCGGTTGTTCTGCGCTACACAGCGCTCACGGGTTGATTGAAGATGAGATTCCGAGACGGCAGATGCTTCGGAATCCTTTTGCACCGGCCCCATTGCGAACGAGTGGATTTATCACCGTATACAAGCGCCGTCTTTGAGATTGGTCAGAGCGGTTGCAGACAAGTTGAAGATGCCGTGGGTTTTGACGATTTCATAAATTCATGTCTCGCATGCTTCTCTTGACTTGGAAGTCGTGCATAAAGTTCAATTACGTCCCCGCACTTTGTTTTGGGACCAAGGACTGTAGTATGATGTATTGGCGAGTCTCTTCTCCCGGACTTCGACGTCTGTCGGCCTCCCGCATGCGGAGTCGGGAGAGGGGAAGGATAAAGCAAAGATTGTGCCTTGAGTAAGACATTCTAGGTACGTCCGGTCAGTAACACAGATGACTCAGTACATGAATCTACGCGTCTGGCGGAAATTTACCTGTAAGGCCGGAACGGCGTCTGCGCGTTTGTCTCTTCCCCTCCCATTTTCATATCCGGCATTGCAGCAGACTCGGGTTCTTTCAAAATCTTCGGGATTTCGGTTGACATTGGTGTCAATTTGTCGCACAAGACAGGATTTCTCTTCCTTTCTTGTTCCTTCAGAGATCATGGAATACGAAATTGACCAGGAGAGCCTTGATCTGATTATTGAGCTCCAATTGCAGGATGCTCAAAATCTCATCAAGGGCAAGTATCGCGAAGGCGAAGCTCCCGACTTCGAGCTGGCGCTTGAGTACTTCAATGAGGAGCTCGAATCCCTTCACACCTTGCTTCATGACCGAGCCATGACTCGCAGTGTGGCTCGTGCAGTAGTCAGTGATGCCGACATCATCAGACAGCTCGTCAGCTTAGAGGAGCAAGAAGCTCGCGACAGGGAGCTTGCGCTGAACGGCTTCAATGCGGATGGCGTCCATGAGGATGAGTTCCCTCAACGTCGGGAGTCGATTGAGATGGATCCTCTGGAGCAAATCATGTCCGATGAGATGACGGATAAGCTTATTGTCTTGTTCAATGGCGGCGACGAGCCCTCGTCTGTTGCTGAGTCGTCCAAAAGGGGCAGCCAGGCACGACCCTCAGCCAAAACCGGGCAGCGGCGTCGCTGTATTGTCTGTAGCGAAGAATTCCCATTCGTGGATACGCTGCGATGCCCTTGCTCTCATGACTATTGTCGAGGATGTCTCTCAGACTACATTAGCAGAGCAGTTGAGGACGAGTCTATATTCCCCCCTCGATGCTGCGGCCAGCCTATCCCAATCGACGGCGTCAATCGGATTTTCATACCGGCACACTTGATCGGCAAGTATCGAGCCAAGGAGCTCGAGTTCAATTCAGAAAACAGAACGTACTGCCACATTCCAACTTGCTCGGCATTTATTCCCTCGCAGTTCATCAAAGACGAAGTGGCCACATGCATCAAATGCCGGAGCAAGACGTGTGTGATTTGCAAAGACGCAACGCATGCAGGAGACTGTCCCAAAGATACAGCAACGGCCAACGTTCTCCGGGTCGCAGCAGATAACGGCTGGAAAAGGTGCTACAGTTGTCGTCGAGTTGTGTCGCTGTCGCACGGGTGTAATCACATATGTGAGTTCTTTCCTCCTCTGTTCCACCAGCATTAGTCTGGGCTTGTCGCTAAACCTCTCATAGATTGTCACTGCAAAGCTCAGTTCTGTTACACGTGTGGGAAAAAATGGAAAACGTGTGGTTGCGAGCTGTGGAGTGAGGATATGCTGGTTGCTCGAAATGCTGCTGGGCACCGAGCTGTGGCCGCAGCTCCTCGGCCTGCACATCAGGGCTGGGGACTTTGATGAAGCCTACACCCTGACGGATTCCGTGAGATCATGGCCCTTACAGTATTGGAAACGAAACCATGGATATTGGTACAAGATGCTGGTTTAGGACACTTGGGGAGACTGTCGACTTACCGATTATCTGAAGGCGAGAGGCAATGTGGTGTCATGTCGGGATATCAGTTCTAGGCTGGTATATGCCGTTCAGATCGCCTTGCGTGAAGGGCAATAGTGTCAGTTTGACCGGGAGATGCTCGAGAATATATCATCGTGCGGCCTGACCTCTTATGAGTTTGTAGGTCATTCGAACTACCACTATAAGTCCGGAGTCAGTTCAAGCCATGAAGTAAGGTAGCTTGCTTGATGGCACGAATCACACAGAAGCATTCTTGGACACAGACTATGCTGAGACCTCACGACTTCCTGCGTCGTCAGTCATTGGGGCTCTCTCGGGCTTCGAGTATTGTGATGTGATTGGGCGTGTCGGCAAACTCACAGGCGCTTCTCTCTTGTGGTATATTGTGCGGAGGAAAGCGAAGTGTAGAGGTCAAGAAGGCAAAAGACAATCGACCTTGGTGGTTGGTGGTTTCCTCCTGTTCTCTTCCTCCTCATGCGAGAGAAGGAGCGACTTATCATCGCCAATGGAAGTCTACAGTACTACGAATTGAACCCGAATGCATCCAAATGCAAACGCATCTACAAAAGTGCGAATACTACTTATCAATTAAATCATCGCACATCAATCTGCATCTTCGATATCGCAGAGTTGAAGCACTCATCATCGTTTGCGTCTCCTTTGTAGACCTGGAATTGAGAGAACCCCAAGTTCCCCATACGGGGAGAGTATCCACCCAATTCGTGGGGGATGCATCAAACGAAAGATTCATATCCTTGTATCCGGGCGGTCAGACCCTATCTCTTCGTCTTATCAAATCACGACATCTTCGATATCGGACGGGTCATCGGGGTCCGACCCGACTTTCTGACCGTCGCTCTCTGTCCGCTTCTTCTTTCTTTCTTATTTCCTCTTGTTCTCCTCTTGTAGCAGCAAAGGACGTGTTTTGATTTGCTCTGGTCTCGGTATACCCTCGAATCCCCTCTCTACTTTCTCGTCGAGCCTCAATTCCGTTATCGGTCCCGGCCGTGGGGCCCCGAAGCAGAGATGGTTTCCGCAGAGTCAGAGTTTGAGCACCCCCAAGGCGGCGCGCTGCAGACGGCAAAGGATCTCTTCTCCGGAGCTGTTGGAGGAATTGCCCAAGTTCTGATCGGTATGTTTTGACACTCTTCCCAACCCGATTCTCTTACCTTTCTCCCGCAGGTACTCAAAGAGGCGCAATTGGCGACGGTCCGGCGCGCTTTGTCGCGGCTCACCAGAACCTCAACCTCCCCAAATGTCTTATACGATAGAAGACTGACCAGCAATCCCTCCAGGCCAGCCCTTCGACATTGTCAAAGTCCGCCTGCAGACGTCGAACCAATACTCGGGCGCCGTCGAAGCCGCCGCCTCCATATACAAGAATGAGGGCGCCCTGGCCTTTTACAAGGGCACGCTGACGCCCCTCATCGGCATCGGCGCCTGCGTCTCCGTGCAGTTCGGCGCCTTCCACGCCGCGCGGCGGTGGCTCGAGGCTCGCAATGCCAGCCGGGGCCAGGCCTCTTCGGACCTGACCTACGGGCAATACTTCGCGGCCGGCGCCTTCGCCGGCGTCGCCAACGCGCCGCTGTCGGGCCCCATCGAGCACATCCGCATCCGCCTGCAGAGCCAGCCGCACGGCGAGGGCCGGCTGTACAACGGGCCCCTGGATTGCATCCGCAAGGTCAGCGCCCAGAGCGGCGGCGCCCTGCGCGGGCTGTACCGCGGCGAGGTCGTGACCGTCTGGCGCGAGGCCTTTGCCTACGGCGCCTGGTTCACCGCCTTCGAGTACCTCATGAACGCCGACGCCGCGCGCAACGGCATCGACCGCAAGGAGATCCCGAGCTACAAGATCGCCCTCTACGGCGGCCTCGCCGGCGAGGCCCTCTGGCTCGCCAGCTACCCCTTCGACGTCGTCAAGAGCAAGATGCAGACCGACGGCTTCGGCGCCCAGCAAAAGTACCCGAGCATGCGCGCCTGCTTCGCCGCCACCTGGCGCGCCGACGGCGCCAGGGGCTTCTGGAAGGGCATTGGGCCGACGCTGCTGAGGGCCATGCCCGTGAGCGCGGGCACGTTTGCCGTGGTGGAGATGACCATGAGGGCTATCAACTAAGAGGGAATGACGAGAGAGGTGATTCAAGGTTATGGAGATTCAGAGATGCAGCCTTTCTTTCCTTGGTACTTTGAAGGAGGGGGGCGTTAAGGGTTCAACAAAAGATAAAAGTCAATCGGTTTCTGATGAGCGTTTCTGCGGCAAGCAAAATCTGATAGAGACAGGATTCAAGGACAATAGCCGGCTTGGTAGGGTTCTAGATATAGGTAGTGTAGACGGTCGGATGGGTTCATCATGTGCGCTGTGAACATCTCGAGCATTCAACATGGAATTTAATGATACGATCTCGTTATACGTTATTCCAACAACTTATGTATGATGTTCATGTTGATGAACTACGTTTCTGCGTTTCCGTTACCACCCGACATTCTCATTATTCTCCACCCGCTTCTGCAGGATCTGCCTTGCATTCAGGGGCGTCAGAGCCACAAGCTCCAGCTCCTCAAGAACCCTCCGCGCCTCATCATTGTCCTTGAACGCTCGATCGCTCGCCTGCTTGAGCGTCATACCTTCACCCTCTGCCGTAGCAGGCAAGTTCAGCAGGACCAGCCCCTCGCGGAGAGCTTCCAGCGCTGCCGAGCCGTTGGGGATGAAGCGGTCCACGAGCGAAAAGATGGACGCGCAGTCGTGCGCAAACTGCGCCGCGCCGAGCGTGGTAAAGGTTTGGCGGGTGAGGACGCTGTGCCAGAGCAGGTCCTGCAGCTTATCGAGCGCATCCCTCCAGACACGGCGGTAAGACGCAGCTGACAGCGCTCTGGCCAAGAATTCCAAATTCCTCTTGAGCACGCTCAGTGGCTCATCTAGCTCTGGCGTGATAGACAAAGCCGAAGAGTCATCTGCTAGGACTCACGTTAGCAGAAGCTTTCATGGCATTCTAGGAGGCGAATAAAGCTCCTACCTGGAGTTGCGCTTTCGCCGACTGTGGTCCATTGAACATTGTGAGTGTAGGCGCGCAGCGCTTTGGAGTGTGACTCGACCAATGCGCCCACGAGCAGGTCTTCGCCCGCCTTGCGACGGTTGGTGTATGCCGCAATGGTCTCGTCAAAGATGGCACCATTCTCGTCGCCCTCGTCGACTGCGGCGACGGTGCGTTCCTTGAGATCGTCGCCGGCCCCGACTACGCTGGCGATGGCCGAGGTTTGCGGTCTCAGTCGCCGGGATTCACGCCTATGCAGCTGATCCCACAGAATGACAAAGAACTATGGCCTTCGTCAGCATTTTCTTTTTTCCTATGCCTCAGTGCTTTTGATTCACTCACCTCTTCATCTCCCCATTCAGTCAACGTGGTGGCAATGTGATCAGCACTACCAATCACCTTGCACAGGGTCTCCAGAGCCCCAGTGCCTTCCAAAGCGGCCAGCTGCTCTTTCGTGACGCCGTGAATGGTCCGGCCTAGTGTAGACGTAAGAGCCTGGTACGCCTCTAGCGAGCTTCGAAGCCGATCATGGTATGCGTCAAGTATATCCAACTGGATGTCCGTCAGGAACTTGAGCTTCTGCTTGACCTTGCGGAGACGCTCATATTTGGTCGTCACCACGCGCAACAGGTCGGTGATTTGCACAGCCGCAAATGTGGGCTTCATCTTGCCCGGAAGTGAATAGTCATAGTCGATTTTGCGTGCATCTCGGGATTCCATAATCACTTCGAACCTCTCCAGCGCAAAGCTTCTCTCGGCCTGGAACCACACCTCAAAGTACCTGTCCAGAACGCTTTCGGATAACCCTGGCCAGCCGTTCTCCGGATCCCCCCCGTCATAGTTGAATCTCGAGCGGATAGTTTCGTCCAGAGTCATGAGTTGCGAGATGAAGCTGCTCAAGAATCCGGGATTCGCGCTCGTTTCTAACAGTACCGCATCGACCTTCTCCCGAACAACAGGCAGCACTGCCGTGATGAGGGCGCATGCAGGATCGGCATAAACGGTCTTGTCGGCTACCGGTGTCTCGCGAAACTTGGATGCCAAGAGATAGCCCAGATTGTCGCGAAAGAAGTCCTCCCACTTTTCCAAAGTCGTCAGAAGCCAGGGGAAGCAATGAGTCCCGACCGACTGAGGGCTGCTGGTCGGCTTGTCGCTAAGAAAGTGGAAGCGAAACTCGGCAACGAACATTTTCGCCATGACCTCGAATGGCAAGAGAGCCACGACATCTGTGCTGTGGACGATCTCTGGCATTTGCAGGTCGAGCAGCTTCTCGATGCACGCCAGCCACTCTTCGTCCATCTCCGACTGAGGATCGACCTTGGGCCAGTGTTTCTTGTTGAGCACGGTTTCCAGTTCTGCAGACATGATTTGCTTCATTTCGGTCCAGAGGTTCTTGGTCATCTTGTCGACATGGTCCACCAAGTGAAGCTCGTCGTTTCCGGGCAGAGACCTCAGCCTAATCACCAGCTCTCTCAGCTGCGCATACGGTTCGAGCGCCTGCTTGGGGCTGTTGGGCAGATGAGACCGAGCCTCCTTTCGCAGCCTCTCGGCGTCTTGAAGCAGCATGAAGTATTTTTGGGCCAGCTGGACATTTTGTAGCTGCTTCATTGGCTTCTGCAGTCGCTCAATCGCTTCGCTCGGCGCATCTGATGCAGCAGCTATCTGGACTCGCCTGTCGATGCTCTCCTGCAGATCGTTGAACTCAAAGATGCGTGTCTGCAGCTCAGCCTGGCGCTCCTCGGCGATGCGCCGCGCCTCGTCCAGCTGTTTGATGGCATCGTCGAGCTGCGACTGGAGCTGGTTCCGCTGCAATTCGACATTGTTGAGCAGCTCGTCGAGATTTTCTAGATCGGCAGTGGACTGGAGCTTGTCCTCGAGGTAATCTTCGACGCGAGTATCAAGGGAGACGCCATTGGCGACTGCGGACATGGAGGTCATTTTTGTACGTGGGCATTCCAAGCTGCGATGAAGCTGCAGGTTAGTAGTATGACGATGCGCGATGCAAGCGGTTGGAGACGGCTGGCCAAGATGGATGCTTATTGGCGGGCGATTGTTTATCGATATGCGTCTACCGGGGAGTCCCGAGATCGCACGACATGCTTGGCTTAGTATTAATGACTTGACCTTGGGTGAATCTCGCGGTGGTTGTGTCTTTATTGTTGGTTCAATGCAACCCTTTGCAGTATTGGAAGTCATCATGGCATCTGGTATATAGTCTGTCTTGACGGTATGGCTGTGGCAATCGTGGAACAAGCAAGACAGCAGGCTACATGTAGCGTCGACAGATGCAAACGCAGGGGTACATAAACCGCCAAGCTGACCCGATACAACACGGACATGCAGTGCTTACGCGGAACTGCTGTGAACGGCGGTCTCCACGGCGCAAGGCATGTCTGCATGAAAAGGGGCATGCGACTCCAAGGAACTCCCATAGAGACAAGTGATCTGTTTGCACGAAGCTGTATATAAGAACACTCTTGGGTGAACCTGATGAACACGAGCTTTGCCGAGGCATTTCTCAGTACTCGGTGCAGTTGAAAACCATTTTCCCATGTTGGTGCGTGCAAAGAGGATTGCTATATATAGCCCTTCTCTCCTCTAACTTCAACAGGTAACCATCATAGGGCAACATGTCTTCAATTCAATGTTTACCGCTTACACGCAACACTAAACCCTTGTTGGGGCGGTCAGTACCTAGGGCTGCGCCTCTCTCATCGTCCGTGTCCGTGTAGTAGTACTCGTAAGAACCGCGTACGCACCACGCCGGGATTCTCGTACGGAGCGTGAGCGTGACAACAAGCTGGAAGCTGCCAATTAATGCCTGACACGACCCTAGGGCATTAGCCTCGACCAGCTCGCCTTGGCTGGGAGAGCCAATGGATCGTCACGGCCACCCGCCCACGATACGAGGAGCGCCCGGAACTGGTGGTCTCTTTCAGTTGAATTGATGAGGCCACTGGCGGTTAACGGTCTACCATGGTATTCTGCGTAAAAAGTGCCAAACGTGAAGGCGCAAGTAAACATGCGCCGATATCTGATGATGCCTGTAAGCAACCCCGGAGCGTAAAAGACAGGCGACGCAGGTACTCGCGCACTTATGCGTGTCTGACCTGCAAATTCGCCCTCTAGTTTCTGCCTGAATGCCTCAATCGACGATCGATCGCGCGCAATGCAGATGCAAATCGCCAAACGAAAAAAAATGACCAGACCTGAAGCCGGTTTGTCGCCCATGCCTCTCCGTCAAAGCCGGGCTCAGGCTCAGCTCCAGCGCTCCAGCTCCTCCTCTTTGGCGCACTGATCCCCCTGCAAGGCACCCGCTGAAAATGGGCCACAGGGGCTGGGAACCCACCGGCGCACCTCCGTAGCGCCCTTCAGCAGCGGGCTTCTTCAGTGCAAGACCAGCCTCCGGCCAAGCTTTTTCGCCCCGCGGCCCAACTCCTTGCGGACGTCACCCCGGTCGCCCGGCAACCATAGTCAACACCATGGAAAAGGTGGCTGGGCCAATCAGAATGCGCGCTGTCTTCTTCAGTCGGCATGGGTTGGCGAGTTGGTCACTCCCAAAGACGCACTCACTCAATTCTTGTTCCCAGCCATCTGGATTTCAAAAAAGAAGAGGGAAAAAAAGAGACAAGATTATCCATTCAATCAGGTCCATTTGGCCCCGTTTGAGGCTGCGTGTTACGTCGCTCTCCCTCGCTCTCGTGCATCCCCCCCCCCAATTCCTCTTTTGGGGAGCTTTCTTCTTCCTCCTTTGAGCTAAGTCTCGTCCTGCACGTCGTCCAGGACAACTGATTGCACGCAGCAGCAAGACACCCGCACTCTGAGCAATCCAGGGTCCAAGCGCATTCCACGCTCGTTTTGATCTGGAAAAGCAATTCTCTTGCGGAAAAGACGGAGCTGGCGGAATTGCTGAGCAGCGCGGGCTTACACTCATACATACCATTATCCACATTCCAGCTTGCGTCTGCAACCCTCTCGCGGCCAACGCTACAAGTTCCAACGTCTGCCGCCTCAGAGACCCAAGCGCCACGAGGGGTATCGCGACTGGCCTCAAGCCCTGTGGACCGAAGCGTGTCTGCCTTCGTGTGGGGGGCAATAGCAGCAGCGTGCGATTACTCCAGCGACTCTGCGCTGCGCCTGTGACATACCGACTGTCGCTTCACCATCTTCCACCCGACAATCGTCGCGACGACGCCCTCACTCAGTCTCGTTTCTAGAGAGGGACGTCTCCCTCTAGAACAACAGCAACCATGGCCAGCGGATCGGGGACCACTTCGACCACTGTCAGTACGAAGATTGTCGCGCGCAGGTTCCATATAGGATGGCATCGTGAGTCACCCTCCCAGCACGCAAAGAACAATGCCGGCCCGTCACGGCGATTCTGGAATGCGGCAAGCAGTCTAACCCGGTGTCTCAACAGGCTTCGTCCCCTTCCTGGGCTATCACCACGTGTTGATGATCTTGATCGTCGTCGCAATCATCCTCCTGTGTAAGTCGCCTTTGTCTCGATTCCAGCGCCCGTATGTTGCTCATTCCCGCCTTTGCTGACCGCTCTCTCTCACTCCAGCACTGCTGCTCGCCGGTTGCTCGTCCTCGTCGCCGCTGATTCCCGGCATCTTCCTGCTCTCCATCTACTACAAGTCCTATGAGGCGCATCCCGACACCGCGCAAGTGGACTACAACTTCTACACCGCCCTGAACAACATTGCTGGAAACGCCCATCTGCAGGCGCGCGTCGGCTACTTTGGC
Organism: Trichoderma citrinoviride; assembly: GCF_003025115.1. Lineage (NCBI taxonomy): Eukaryota > Fungi > Ascomycota > Sordariomycetes > Hypocreales > Hypocreaceae > Trichoderma > Trichoderma citrinoviride. The sequence goes on along the minus strand of NW_020194711.1, from coordinate 2,762,485 downwards.
ATCTGCGTCAATCCGGATGGCGGGTCGTGGCTTTGTAGTAACAATGCGACAGCCCTGGCTAAGGAAGTCTCAGTGGACCAAGACCCCCTCAACCTCATCTGGCTGGCTGCTCAGTTCAAGGACATGATTGTGTTCCCTTACTTGATGTGAGTTGGTAGAGCTCATAATAAGCCCATGTGGCATCGCGCTAACCGCCCTCTTCTAGCATCATCGCCATCATCTTTGCCTTCATCTGCCTGCTCCTCCTGGCGACTTTCCCTGGATGGCACGAAGAGGAGGACTCTGAAGGATCCGAGCGCGAAGTTAAGCCGTTCCCCTCCCGCCCCGTCTCGCAAATCGCCCTGGCCATCATCTTCATCTCCTCCATCTTCGTCCTCGTCTCGGTCCTCTGGCAGCATACAGCATCCGTCGCAGCGTCCGTCATCGCCCAAGACTTTGGCAACGGGGTAGTCAAGAGTGGCGTCGGTAGTAGCGCCATGGTCATGGGCTGGTTCTCGTTTACGCTGCTCATCATCGTCACCATCGGCTTGCTCGTCATGATATTGAGCATACGCGTCCTGAGTTCCATGGTGTGATGAGCAAGCAAATCTCGGATCTCATGTTCGGAAAAGGGATATGAATCAACGAGTGAAAAAAGAGCAAAATACCCAATGAGGGCTAACGAATGGTGGACATGATATATGAGATGGGAGATCTATGTGTATATGTGACGGGCGATACCAAAGGGGCATGTAAACGGGCGGCACAACTTTCTTCAACTTTAGGGGGTTGGTTGGTTTACAGGCATTATCAGCATCGGAGTTACGACGGCGTTTCCGCGAGAGAAAATACCTAATCTCGTCCCAGACGACAAACAACAAAAATCCGGACTCCGGGACCCAAAAAAAGAAATACTTTTGCTTTCACTCTTGAGACGGACAGACGGGCGGACGAACCGGAATCTACGCCTTGACGATCGAGATCGACCTTTGTTTTTTTCCTGCTGCCTTTCTCCCCAAATCTCTTGGCCCGGCAACCGCCACGAGCCCAGGAAACGCGGAAAAGACACTGGAACGATGGAAGACGGCAAGGCTTGTTGGATAGACTGAGGTTCCGGGAAAGAAGGGGGGTCATGTCCGGATGTTTTCTTCCCACCGGGGCGAGTTATAGACGACGATTCGACGGCCCGAATTTGCCATGTGTTACTGTTCTTTGATTTTTTTCTTTCTTTCTTTCTAGGCTTCACGGATGAAATGTGTTTCACGCCATTTTCCCCCATGTTTATGTTTCCCTCCCCTTTTTTTATGTTCTTGGTTCTTTCAGGAAGAGTGTGAAATAGGTACAGGCACAGGCAGGGGAAGAAACTCAACTTTTTCAGTGCACTCTTTGGGAATGCCCTGGTATATATCACCCATTGACTTCTTTTCTTTTTGCAATTTCTGTGAAGGTTGAAATAGACCTTTCCCATTGGTTCCGGAGAATGACTTTCATGTGTACCTTTATGCGCAGACGAGAGGAGAGGAGAGGAGCTGGCTTGGCGGCTTGGATCTTTAAGTGGACGAGATGATACCATTGACGACAAAAGGAAAAGGTAGACTGATAACGGCCAAGATTATTGAAGTTACCAATGTTCTGAGAAAAAGTCTCCTGGCTTTACTACTACCAAGATCCTCAAGGCCTTGCCAGTGGTCTGATTCATGCGCCTCAAACCGAACGGAACGCATATGCATGTCCATAATTCGTATTCCTAAAACTACTCGTAACGCCTCATTGCGACTCTGACTCCATAGGTATGCAAGCACGAGTGCCGTCTTCAAAACTTTGCAAAAAGCAACAAGACAGCTAGGGAAAATCAGGCTATGCCCCAAACACACAAAGACACGCCGCCCATAAGCAATATAACAGTAGCGCTGCCGGATAACAGATACTCCTCAAGTGATATACTTCTCTCTCCATCCCCTCATTGCCTTCTTTTTATATACTATGTCCAATAACACTGCCACCGGGCCTCTTGAAGGGATGAGCCTCGGTGTTGAGCACCCACTCGTCCAAGCTGATGACGCTCGGCTCCGAGAAGAGCAAGTAGTAGTACTTGAGCGTCTCGGCGAGCCAGAAGCTCTCCATCTCGTCCTTGAGCCCGGGCTCGTCGCTGTTGACGTCGTCGATGGCACTGTTGGCGATCTCCGTCCGGGTAGCACGGATCGTGGCCTCGAACATTTTCCAGCCTTTCTCCATCCAAATCGGGTCGCCTGTGATGCGGTACATGTACCATACCGACTCAATAGCCTCGGGTCTATCAAACAAAAGAGGTTAGCTATGGGCTGCTATAATGAAGATCGGTGGAGATACTTACCGGAGGATGTACTGCCTCGATGAAATGTGAACAACACCAGGGGCAAGACCCATATCGGCAATTCTTTGCTTCACAAACTCTTCATGTGACTGAGGCTTTTCGGGGAGAACGATTTGCTGCTCTTCAGGCTCCTGAGGGGGCAGCCGGTGGGCTTCCAGTACCGAGTCAACGGGCGCATCGGGGTCTCGTTGGATGCCGACGCTGCTTTCTGTCGGCTTCTTCTGCTCGTCATTCTTGAAGCCAATCTTATCCTTGAGCGACTGCGGTAGCTCTGAACCAACATTCTCGTCAGCTCCAGACTTTGGCGGCAGGACCGCGGCTCTCTTGTGAATGGCTTTGGAGCCTCCGGCAGCTTCATGGTTACTAGCAGTTTCCTTAAGGGCTTCGCCGGCCGCCGCTTTGTCCTTGTCGCTGACTTTCCTGGGATCGCCCTTGTCTTGCGGGGTCTTCTTCGCCTGCTGCTTCTCGAGCGCCAGCTTCTTCTCTTCCCACTCGGCCACCTGCTTGTCTCTCCAGTCCTTTGCCCCATCCAGCTTCTCCCACCAAAGGGTTTCGTTGAACTCGCACTTCTCCAGCGTTGGGCAGGCCATAACCTGGGAGCCTTCCGGCATGATACCAGACACGGTGGACTGGTAGGCCCAGACACAGCCGTCTGTCAGCCTCTTGGCCGTTTCAAGATCCTTTTCTCGACCAAAGATCTTGCCGCCCAAGCCGTACATGCCGCCGATGAAGCAGGTCAGATGCGTCACTTCAAAGGTTGCCACGAGATCTTGCGATGGGTTTCCCGATGTGCTGACCTTGGCGGGGAAGAGAATATCCCAGTCACCATCAGTCATAGGCCTATAGAGGAGCCACTCGTTGATCGCTTCGACAGCGTCCACGTACAGCTTCTGATACTTGGACTCCAGACCCCCGAGAAGTAGGTACTCCTTCGGGAAGTATTCGTACGCCGAATCTTGGCCACCTCCCATGTGATATTGCTGAAATCCGTATCCGCTCACTACCAGGCCCTGGGGAACGCAATCCCAATTGGCCGTGAAGCCATCAGCCCCAAAGGGGGGAGCTCCTCGCTTGGCTGTCTGCTGGGGTGGCACCTGCTTGGCCTTCTCCACGGGCTCATTCTCACTTGCGCTCACGTCTCGGCGACGGAGAGAAGGGTCAGACGGACGGGTCTCCGTCTTATCGTCCTCGCGGGGCCCTTGCTTGGCGTAGTCGGGATTTTCGGTCCCTATCTTTCCAACCACGAAGTCACCAGACTTTGCCCCCGGAGCCTCAGGAAGCTTCTGTTCATCTCTTGGGTCTTCTGCCCCTATTTTTCCAACCACGAAGCCACCGGACTTTGCCCCAGGAGCCTCGGGAAGCTTCTGTTCATCCCTTGGATCCTCTGCCCCTATCTTGCCGACGACGAATCCCTTGGCTGGTGCCTCTGGCTGCGCAGCGAGAGTCTGGTCGTCCCGTGGATCCTCGGACCCAATTTTTCCGACAACAAAGCCATTGGCCTTCTCCGCTGATTTGTCGGCCGGCTGATCAGTCGACTTGCCCAGAGATTTGGCCCTCGCTTCATCAGCAGCCTGTAGCTGTGCGATTGCGTCGTCTGTGTTGAACTTTCCAACTACGACCTCGTTTTCTTGGGCACTCTGCTTCTCTGCAGGTTGCTTCTCGACGGTTTGCGGCCCTGTCTTGGTGCCCTTTCCGGGGATATAATTTTCGGGCTTCTTGGATAGATCGTCGTCCATCTGCTTCTGCGCTGCCTGGCTCAATGAGCTGCGGAGAGCTGTTGCGGTATGGTTGCACCCAGAGGCATCCAGACTCTCGGGAAACAGACCGGGAATGGAAGTACCTTGCTTTTGGAGCTCGACCAGGGCATCGGTAATGCGATCCACGGCATCGTAGTACTTGTATTCGCTGGTGAGCTGGGCGAGGCGTGTAAACTCCATGGAAAGCGTACCGAGCTCTGCTATACCAACAGAGCCGGCGCGATGAGGCTGGGATGCGTATTCTGGCTGCCATTGATAGTACAGAAGGGGCATCCGGTTTGGCGTGTCGAAGATGCCCATGAGGATCTCGGCAAGCTCAACAGCCTTTTCCAGGAGTATGGGATAGCCACCATCATGGCCACCACTCACGTCGAAGGCGCCGAGCAGGCCACCTAGATATCTGATGGTCGTTTCGAAGACGGGGATGTTGTTGCGAGGAGTCGTAGTGAAGTCGATCTGCTCAACGGCCCTGGCCGCTTCGTCGAACTCTTCCCTGAGCCCCGCAATCCACAGAGTGTCGAGGGAATCCACCAAGGTGGCAGCCCATCCGCAAAAGGGGTCGCGATGCTTGGCAGAGACGGGCGACAGCTCGTCATGCATCCAAGCAAACTTCTTGTAGCCTGACCATGCCCGCTCAATCTCCTTGGCAACGCGCTCTTGTCTGGTGACTCGTCTGGATTTGGCTTCTGGCGATTCAACGCCAAACTCGTGCTGGACGCGGGGAACCTTGAGCGGCTTCCCAGTAGGCAGGCTAATGACGGATTCGGACGGCACGGGGAAGTGCTCCTTCTGAGGCCTCCAATGCACTCGGGTGTCAGGCGGCAGCCGGTTGTCTTCGGGGATCACAGCATCCTTGGGCGGATTCTTCTGGTGGATATCCTCAATGACTGCATCCTCGTCGGTGGAGGCTGGCTTGTTGCTTGCCGGCTTCGATTCCGCATCCGCGTGGACAGGCGGCTTGCCGTTGACAGGTGGTTTCGAGTCGTCCAGTTCCTTCAGCTTGGGTAATTTGACGCCGGTCTCTTCTTCGTCGTCGTAGCTGGGCTTGGCCTGCGCCTTCTGGCCACCAGCAGCATGCTCCGGCGCTGGTTTCGACTCGGGCTCGGGCTCGGACTGGGGCTTTGGCTTGGCTTCGGGTGTATACTCGTGCTCAGGTTTCGCGGCGGGCTTGAGAGGGACCTCTCCTCCTGCGGCTGGCGGATTCGAGGCAGGAGGGTGGCGAAGGCTGGTATAGTGCGCGGAGTCGTCCCATGTGTTCTGCGAGACCCGGTAGAGGAGGAAGAGGATGACGACCGCGCATATCATAAACAGCCTGTACCTGCGTCGTGCCATCGTGGCGGGCAGTGCAGAGACACAGGCAGATGCAACTGGTCGAAGGAATGGGTAGCCCGCACGTGAATCGGCTCAGGCGCAGAGGGGGGCTGAGGAGAGCTCCGGACGGCCACAAGTCAGTTTCACGGGCACATGGGCGAGGACCGCGCTGAAAGACGCCGGCGACAAAGAATGTCAAAAGCACAGCAAGAAGAAAGACGGAGCAACGAGAAACAGAGCAGAAGGAGAGAAGAAGAAAGAGAAGAAGAAGAAGTGCCCAAAGTGCTGCCGAGAGACGAGCGCAGAGGGGAGGTTCCAGCGTCCAGGAGCAGAGGCGAGTCGCAGCTGCAGGGACTTTTACCTGGGGGCGATTTGGCAGCAATTGGATCGAGGTCGCACCTGCTGGCTCTCGCTCCTTTCTCCGTCCTGGTGCTCGTACCGCCTGGGTACCTGCTCCGTACCTTCCAATTAGCAGCGGGCGGCGTGTCTTGGCATTTGGAGCATATCGCGACCAGAGGCTGCGAAAGCAGGGAGAGTCCCAGGTAGGAAGTATGGAGTACACGAGCGACCGGCCCGCAGTCAGCACCTCTGCAGGTACAAGTACTCCCTATTCCCAGGCCTCCAGCATGGCGAGCGCTGGAGCTTGAAGAACCGCCGGCAGTCACCGAGCCAATCAAGAGCGCCGACGGAACTTGGAGGATACCTGATGGAGGCAACAACTGAAAGCACACAGCAGAGTACAAGTAATACAACCTAATAAGCCCTACCTCGCCTCTCCTCTCCCGGAACCATAGACGCGGAGACGGAGCAATCCATGCTGGGGAGAAGAAGCGTAGGAGCAATTGGAGCAATTCATGCAGTGGAGCCGCTGAAACGGCAGTGGTGAAGCTGCAGCCAGGCGGCTTCTACCAGTAATACCAGCAGGCAGTTTACCTAAATTTAGTGCTGCAGAGGGCATGTTGCATCAGCACATCTGCCGTTTTAACGGCTAATGAAGATGCGAGAAGAATCAATAGTCTGAGTAACTTATAGCCGTTCAGGAAGTTGGCTCACGTGTGTATTGGCAAGCCCGCAGAGCTTGGAAGCAGTCGGGATAATACCCTGTCCAACCGACTGGGGTACACCATTAAGGTTGGCAGTTCTAGACTCCGGCCCATTCAGAACTCGATCGGCTAATTCGCCTGGAGACGCCAGTTTAGCAGATTATCGGGATGCTCATCAGTCACAGGCGTGAAACCAGAGGGCACAGGGTACCGTCAGGTACATACAAAGTGCTCCGTGCTGCATCCCCCGCCGTTAGCCATTCCCGCCTCCTCCATTGCGGCATCCGTTCCGTACCTTACTCTACTCTTGTCCCACAAGGGCGGCCTCAACGGCTCTCAGCTCGACCAACAGCACCCACCAACAATGCGGCTCATTTTGCCGAGTCTGGGGCTGTTCATAAGAGCAACAGACCTGAACTGGGATATGAACGGAAACCCAGTGATAGTACCAAGGTAACTTATGATGTGGTCTCGCATAGGAGGAGCAAGGCGAAAGGGACTCGCCTACTATGAAGGAGAGCACAGGAGCGGTAGATCATCTGGTTGAGCTCTATTCTCGATATTTACCCTGGGACCATGAGGAGGCTACTCGTATGGCAATGAAGCGATATGAATGTGGCTTACTAGAGAAGAGTGAGGACAACTGAGCATCACAGGACGGCTGGGGGGAGCAGAGCTCAACCGTTCATGGTGACTTCTGAGCATCTCTGGCTGGGATGCTTGGATGCTTGGATGCTCATCGAATGACCAGTGGCTTGTCACCGGAAACAGCATGAACTCGCCATTTCACCCGTCTCCAAGAATCGGTATGCAAAGGCAAAGGGAATCAAGGCTGTTTACAGATGGTTCATCGAGGATCCTTCGATGTCGCCTGGGCGTTGCGCGGGTACGGGAGCACCCGGGATCTATCCTTGACGGTGCGCTTTGTCCAGCTTCAATCGTTGCGTACTTCTGCCGGAAAACTAGCCGGTCAAGCAATGAATGAGAGCCGCAGGGTCGTGGATGGTGATCCTGCAGCAAGTCGCAGTCGAAAGCTGCCTTCGTTCTCACAAGTCGCAGACTGTGAATCATGCCATCAAGAAGCAAACAAGGCAAACTCCAAGTCCAACCTGCGGAGCATGACGATGATGCTTCATCACAGAAGCCCATTCTCATGCTTGATCAGCGCATTTGGCGTGCTCTTGCGTACACTAGCGCCACCAGACACCCAGCAGCTAATCAGCAGAGGCCGGCCGGTGGCGGGTTCCGCTGCCCGCATCAGACCACCGCCTTGCATCTGCTGCGTCCTGGCCGATGGACATGATTTGAGCGAGCGTCTGCAGTGGCATGTGTTGGCACCAATCCCTGGAACTGGACTTGGCGATATCCCGAAGCAGGTCGCAAGTCTGACAGTCTGTGAAAAAGGAGGCGCTGGGATCGGGCGTGGCTTGTCTTGTGTTGTTCAATCAGCTTCGCCGACGTCGGCACTTCCTGTGATTCGCCCTTTATAACAGACTCGGAACCTCGCTGAACCTCCCCAAGCTTCAGCCCATATTTCGACTTGCTTTACCCAACATCTCATCCGAATTCAACGTCCAATATCATATAACAACACCACTCGCCACAATGTGCATCGTGCTCTTCACAACGGCACATCCGAGCTACTCGCTCATTCTCATAGACAACCGTGACGAGTTTATCCTGCGGCCTACGTCACGGCCGCACTGGTGGACGCACCCAGAGTCGGGCGGCGAGGTCCTATCTTCGCGAGATCTCCAGAGGGCGGCAAAGGGCACTTGGCTGGGTATCACAAAGACCGGCAGCCTGGCTGTACTCACCAACTACCGGGAAGCCACTAACGATGACGCCGAGCACCCGATACACGGCATCAAGAGCCGGGGCCGCATGGTCAACATGTGGCTCGGGGGACTTGCAGACGAGGGACTGATGAAGGGCGTAAATGAGCTCGTCAGGGACGGCGGTGTCAAAGGCGTGGGCGGCTTTTCCATGGTATGCGGCAAGCTGAAGCGCAACAGCGAGGGCATCGCCATTGTAAGCAACAGGGCTGCCGAGGCGAGCGACGTCCCGATAGTCGGATTGGAGCCAAATGGCGTCTGGGGACTCAGCAACACCGTGTACAACGACCCCAACGAGTGGCCCAAGGTAACGACGGGAAAACGCCTCCTGAAGCAAGTCGCGCAAGACGCCGCAGCAAAGCATTCCTCTGAAGAAGAGCTTATTGCAGGCCTGTTTTCCATTCTCGACACAGAATCCATGCCGGAGCGGCCTTCCGGATGGAGCTTGCAGGAGTACATGAACTTGATGAGACATACCATATTCGTGCCTCCCATCGGCGACGATGTCAACCGCGAAGAGATGCAAAAGGCCACCTCAAAGGGGCGTGTCTTGTGGGCTCATATGCAAGACGATCAGAAGGCAGTCGAGGAGCTCAAGCAAGAGTCGAGACCAGAGGTCTCACCCAGCCCGCACCCGTCTATTGGATTCGAAGAGGGCATGTATGGAACGCAGAGGCAGACGGTGCTTCTGGTGGATCACGACGGCAACGCAACCTTTGTCGAGCGCGCTCTGTGGGATGCTAATGGGAACGAGATTCCCCGAGGACAAGGAGACGTTGCTTTCCGCTGGAAGATTGAGGGCTGGGATGAATGAATACCTCTCATTTCATCTTATTCGCTGAGGATAGACGGATATTTCTTTGATTGGAGTAGAAGCGGGTCGAATTTGGGCGATATACCGGACGAGCAACGTCGAGGATCGGGACGAAGGACGGTCTAGGACGCACGGCAGTGCAGTTGGCATTTATATCGTGCTCTTAGACGGAGATGCAACATCATGGTCGGCAGCAGAAGAGTCTTGACGCATGGATCGAGGCGAGAGATGGCAGGTCCTGTATCGAAGAGTCAGAGTCAGAGCCAGAGTCAGTAGCAACCTCGCCTTCGGGTTGTATACCTAATACCATCCCTGCCAAGTGCAGCATCTTGGAGTATCCGAGTCTCCTCTCTGATCAAGCACCAGAAAGTCATTGAATCATGCTCTCGGAATAACTGCACAGCCGGAGACTTTGCCAGTGCGAAGGTGGACTCTGCCGGGCACCTGCCACAGCTGCTTGCACCCATTCTGCTGCCAGTTGCGCCCACAACTGTGTTCCTTTTCTCTGCCACGCGTCAGTTTGTCTTCATCTTCGACATCTTCTCGACAAAGACGCGTCTACGGTTGCCTTTTGGCTCTTTACTCTTTTACGCCGCTGCCGGTCTTTGTCCGCCTTTCCCGTTGTTTGCTGTGTTGCTTGGAGGGAGCAAAGGCCATTTGGTGTTGACCAACCAAACACACGCGCACGCACGCACACTCTCTCTATCTGCTACTTATGACTTTGACGATTCTTCACGGCTGGCCTTTGAAGGCAATCCATCTTCAGCCTTATTTCCTGTTTGGGAGGCACGCGGAGGCCGCATTCTAGCCTCGACGCCTTGCACGGGCGAAGGCGATCCTCTCTCGTCGCCCCTTCTCGCGGCAACTTCTCTCTCCCAAGGTGACTGGAGAATATCCAACTCAAGTCGCCTGGACAACAGCTGCCTGCTCTTCTCGAAGGAGCGCTTTAAAGAGATAGAGCAATGGTCGGAGAGTTCACGCCACAGTAAACAAAGCCGCTCTGCTGGAAACCTTCTTCATCCTCCACCTCGACAAGCCTCTCCTCGAGACCTGGATCCATACCCAGAAAGTCGTTGGATTGCGCCGCCCAGGCACACCAACAACACCCACCTTCGGCATCCGTTGCCGCCGATTGATCCAAGATGCGTGGCCGGGAAAAGGATAAGAAGAGACGGCCCCTCATCTCTGCACCCGTCGGCCCTGTCAAAAGCTCAAGAGGTGCCGATCTTATCCGAAGCGAGAGGCTCATCATCGTCGATACCATCGATGACTGCGAGACGGCCAGCTCTGATTCTACGCTCAGACACCGCAGTCGCTTGCCAACACACAACTTGAGGCACATCTCGGACAGTTTTCGCAGTGACGGACAGTTGCACAGCAGCCCTACCGACGAAAGCTGTGATAGCGCTTCCACGCCGACCATCAAGGCCTTTCTGGAATCCAAGTCGTCAAAGAAGCAGCGCAGAAGCTTACTATCGACAACCTCATCCATACCAAAGCCGTCTTTCAAGGCTACACTGCTCACAGTGTCAGTCGCCGCTCAGCAGGACGAGAATATCCCCCCAGCGTCTGAAGGTCTTTTCCATCTAAATCCACCAGCACAACGCGTAGCCAGCAAGCTGCCAAAGTCTCGAACCATGAGCGCCCTCCATGAGTTGAAAACATCCATCTCTCGGCCATCGTTGGTTGCTCGCTCCGTCAACGTGTCAGCCTTTGGAGGCCCCTCGGCCAAATCATCTCCATCTTCCAACGGGACCACCCTGACTCCTATCAAGCTTTCCGAGATGAACATGTCACAGCCATCTACAACCTCGCTGGCCAAGTCAGTCCACAGCTGTACTTCTGGGGCCCCATCCTTGCATATCAGCAGCGCACAGTCATCCGCATACTGGACTGGTCGATTTATGGCTCTCCACGATCGATTCTCCTCCGAGAATCTAGCCGTAGATGCTCGTGAATCCCGCCTATCGCTGGCCGATTCTTTCTCAGTCCAACCAAAGACTCCTTACAGCAACCTGTATCAGCGTGCTTCTCACCTCCCCACCTCAACCACCACTTCGGCTTTGAGGAGCCTCATGACCTCGTCCAGCACTTCATCGATAAGCGAAGAAGACGCTCGGGCTCGTCGCGTGTTCGATCATCTGGATTCGCTTTGCAGCACATCTGAGGCGCGACGCTCCCTTCACATCTGGCAGCAAGCTTACGCTCGCCGTCATAACAGCCCCTATCTTCTTCCCGAGGGAGGCACCATGGGCACGGTGGAGACGAAAGGTTTCATGGCCAAGCTCTTTGGGAGTTCTAAGAAGAACGAAAGGCACAGCTTCTCCAAATTGCAGCAGTGCTCTTATATCCATGAAAACAAGAGCAAGAGCTTCCTATCCGGCAGCTTCTCGAGAGCTTCTCGCGGAAAGCGCCTCACCGTGACTTGAAAAGGAAAAAGGACATTCACTATCTCCTTTGTCAAATGGCCGAGTTGTGTAACGAGTGTGGCATACTGGCCCGATGGAGGCCCCTTTTCATTTCCTTACCTATTCTCATTAACTGGTTTCAGCGACGTTTTTTTCTTTTATTCTTTCCCTTTGTCCACCCAAGAACCACCTTGAGGAAATGGAACCGGGATATAATGACACTCAAATGGCACACGCACGCACACGCATGTTTGGAATGGAAAGCACTGGAAACTGGCGGCCCCTGGAAAGGTCTAATTGTTTGAAGTAGCTGTTGCTCTGGATTGGAGAAGCACTTTACTATTCTTTTCTCTCTCTTTTTTCTTTTGTCCTTTCCTTCTCGAGCTTTGTTTGGTTGTTAGCGAGGCAAGAAGGATACCATCATGAGGGTCTGGCTGGTAATACGATAATGATGTAGAACTACTGTACAATAATTCCGGGGTACTTCCTACTGTAAGATAGCTTATGAAGACGTCTTCATATGAATTTGTTCATTGTTGAGGATAACCGTAGTCTACCTGTATGCTAATTACCTATTGCGGTAACGTATTATCGCATCCATCGATTCGATGATGCGTATATACTTGTATATTTCTCATTTTCCCAACGCCAAACGCCTATTCAAACCACTTTTGTAATGTGTGCCCGCCCAACCGGTACAAGAATATGTAAAAGACCAAGTTCGAAGTAAAAGACCTGAAAGCATCAAGACCATGCAAAGAAGGGCCAAAGAGGAGGAAGAAAGAAGTAAGAGAGTAGCTCACTCGGCCCTCTTCCTCGACTTCAAGAAGTCCTTAATCTGCTCATGCTTATTCGCGAAAAACATGCGCGTGTTATCATTCCTCCAGACTAGCACGCCAATCTCCTCCGAAAAGCGCGCCGTGTCGAGGTAGTCCTTGTCGTCGGTAAAGTCCCGGAACAGGAAGCCGCTCGTCGTCTTCATACGCTCGTTCTCGAGCTGCCACAGGCGGATCTGGTCGACGACGGTGGGGGGCAGGACCGGCTTGTTGGTCAGCGCGGCGGTGCGGTGCATCTGCTCGTGGGCGTGGGCGGACAGGTACGAGATGATCTGGTCGGCGGTGATGCCAAAGTTAATGGCCTGGCGGATGGACGCGCGGGACAGGCGGCCGGCGACCATGTCGGGGAAGCGCATGTTGAGCTTGGCGAAGAGGGCGAGCACGGCGATTTGGAGGGCGGACTGGGTGTATGCGTAGAGGCGGTAGTTGGTCTCGATGACGACACTTCCGGCCTGCTCCCCGGTGCCGCCGCCGCCCAAGAGGCCAAGAGACCCTTGCGACGCCTGGGCGGATTGGGTAGCAGCCGCGACGCCCTCGCTAATGGTCCGCAAGCTGTTTCCTCCACTCGTCAGGGTCGTCGCTAGTCGGGTCGGGAAGAACATGGAGCGCTTATGCTGGGGGATGTAAATGAGGCCGAAATCGACGAGAGAAGGAAGCATATTCCTCCGCTCCTCCGTCAGCGCATTCGTGTCGTACGCCCGCCCCAGCTCCAGGCTCGCCAGCATGAAGAGGAACGACAGCATATCGACGGGATCCAGCCCAGAGGACTTGTTGTTGCCCAGGACTTCCAGCCACAGCAAGAGCAGCGTCCAGACCTGCGCGTTTGCCTCCTGCAGCAGAAAGGTGAAGCCGGCCTGGGTGATGCCCAAGCTTCCGTTTGGTCGTCTGTCAACTAGCTGACCTGCAATGAGGAGCTCCTTGACGCCCTTGTTCGGCCCAGAGCCCTCGCCCAGGCTGCTTTTGTAGCCGACACTGGACACGACGAAGTGCAAAACATCCTCCCACTTCTTGCGCGCGTATCGATCGAGGAACGGCAGGTCAATCTCGGGCGGGACCATGAGCGACGAAGGCACGCCAAAGGAGTTGTGGTTTCCGCCTCCGGTGAGCGCCAGCCGCAGCGATTTCTTGAAATTTGACATGAGCTGGATCTCCTGCGGCTTCTCCTTCGACGGGACGGATATCTGGACAATGTGGAGGCTTCGCAGAATGGAGAGGGACTGGTCTTTCTTCCTGTGACAAGGTTAGACGGCGTGCGGCGTGCGACAATGGTGATGAAGAGAAACCGAACCGCTTGGCTTCCGGCTTCACCCATGCGTCCAGATCGGCGAGCGTCATGGGATGGGGAAGAAACAGCATTCTCATGACGAAAGTCTTTGCGAGATGCGGCAGCATGCGCCGGAAGATGGCGAACGTCGTGGAGGGCTGCTGGTACAGTTTCTTGAAGGTTGTGCCAGGCAGCCTCTCCAGGTACTCCGCGAGGGAGAGGGAAGGGTTGATAGACATGCTGGGCGAGTGTGGCGAGGCTGCGGTCCGTTGAGGGAGGCAGAGGTAAGGATGTTGGCTATCGCATGATCTGTCAATGTCGAGGTCAAGGGCTGGAGTCCAAGTCGAGGCGTTGAAGTCGCGTGAAGTTTAATGGCATGGAGACCTTGACGTGCAGGACGTCACCCGTCGGCGCTTTATCGGATAACCGGGGAGGTACTTCTAGCTGTGCTGCCAACTTCGCTCAACTGCCAACACCTTCCACCTTCCCCTTATCACAAGCAACGTGCGTGCTGCGGTATAAAATTACAATCAATTGAGTGGTATCGAGGGGCATCATGGCCAAGAGACTTTCTCCTTTCAATTTCACCAAGGCGGTGATGCGGTCCTTCATGGCCGAGTCCGGCCTCGAGCCCAGGTATGATGAACCGCTGTGAAGGCGCTATTCGGTAGAAGTCGCAACGTCATATAGCCGAGGATGGCCAGTTAACAGCATCACCATTGTCAGACTGCTGCAGAACCGAGTAGGCATTGCGCATTCCAGGTTGGCATATGCCTTGTTTTATACTCACATTCTGCTTTCAAATAGTTTCGCGTAATCAATGCCACCGAAGGCAAGGTCGACTTCGAGGTTGACATCCACAAAGATCACACAGTAAGTTGGCTCCCAGCAGCAAGCGTCGTTGCGTGAAGTGACTGCCTCAGGTTAGTCGAGATAACTGACCTGCCGCCCTCTTACCCAGAATCGGCTCCAAACGTTGCACGGCGGTACGATTGCCAGTCTCGTAGATCTCGGAGGATCACTCGCAGTTGCTTCCACCGGACGATTCGCAACCGGCGTCTCGACTGACCTGAACGGTAAGGCCAGTTCTTATCCGCAAGTACAAAAGAACCACGGCATTGACCCCATTGGCATAGTAACCTACCTCAGCCCAGGCGGAAAGCCAGGGGACGTCCTTAAGGGAACCTCTATCTGCGAAAAGAGTAAGTAACGTTGGCGAGATGAAGCTCTGATTGCTGCAGTGGGTTCTGACTCTCTGAAACAGTCGGAAAGACGCTCGCATTTACAACGGTGCAGTTTTACAACGGCAAGGGCCAGCTCGTTGCAAGAGGCAGCCACACCAAGTAAGTCTGACTGCCGTTCGTTTTGGCAGACCCAGTTACTGACTGTTAATACCAAGATACGTCGCGGGAACTTTGGGCCCCGACGGAGCGTTTGTGCCGCCCCCGGAGTGGGCAGATGAGGTTGACTAGATTCATGTTGGGCATATGGGCGTGTCGAGACTGGTTTAGACGGTGTAGATCAACCTTATACGTCATCTGGCTTCAGAGCGGATAGAAGATCATCACTTTGGAAATACATACAAGGCGGAATCAGAGCTATCAAACGTTCATGTGATCAATTTCTGCCAGCCGGCAGACGAGCTTCATCGAAACCACGAAAGGAGTGTAGTTGATGCAGTTAGAGGCAAACGAAACTGTCCTTCTCCATCTGGCATGTTTCATTGCCCTGATTTGGAGATTCCTGTCATGCTTATTGCGTCCACCATCTCTCCGGCTATATAAGGTACGTATATGTCCGTAACTGGCGAACGGCTTCAAGCGCATGCACAATAAGATAAGCCATGGTAACAGTCCGTTTTTCTCCCTCAATGCCTATGAAGCAAAGGTGGTGTAGGAGATGCTACCATTACTCCATACAAGATAAGCAATATTAGATTCTTTCCGGGCCAAAAAAAAAAAAAAAAAAAAAAAAAAGAACTGCGCCGCATATGTGTGCTCCGGCAAAATCCAACTCACTTCAGTACCCACGCATCGGGTGTCGCAAAGGGACGTCTTTTGTGGTGGGCTCGAGTCCGAGTGGAAGGCGGCAAGATGCCTGCCCTGACACTCAGTGTAGAATCGGTGAATGAAAAGGCAAAAAAAAAGGCAAAATGATGAAAGTATGGATACTTCATTCAAGGCGGGAACCCAGGTCTAGATCTGGACCAGGGTCGTGAATGGTGGATGAGCCGCCTTCAAATAAGGTACAGGTACCTACAAGATGCGAGCAATAGTATACGAGTACTCGTAGGCTACGGCGGCCCAGGAGACTCTCAAAACGCATGCATGTGCAGGGCATGGGAGCAATGGATGGCAGCCTAACGAAACAGGCAACCATTTAACGACTGCAGATCCCGACTTTAAGCTGTGATTATTTAGTCCCGTGGTTGACAAGAGGCCGCGAGCCAAGAGGAGGCTCTGTGTGTCCCCGGGCTGCCCTGTCCCGAGGTGGATGACAAGGCGGGTGGTGTAACGCTGTCCATTTTCCCAAACAAGATGCTTGAGGTAGTATAGTCTAGAGAAATGAGAATCCGAAGCAAAATGAGAGGAGCATCCAGCAGGATTGCGGCGCTACAGAAACCCAGGGCTTGACTCGGCTTATTGTATGCCGGATGCTTGCTCCGTCTCCCTCTCCAATCATCGGCTGATATTTTCCGAGAAATTGGAGAGGGAGGGAAGAGAAAAAAAACAGCGCCAATAGGAATCCAGCAGCTCTCCGTTGTGGCAGCTACCTACTTCACCGTAAGATGGTTGGTGGTGGGTGGTTTGGTGGCATTGGGTGCGTTGAAAGAGCGCATATCCGTACGGAGGAAAGCAGCCAGGGTTACCCGTACGGGCTCTGCTTTTCCGCCACAACATACATGTAGTCTCCAACGCATATGTGCGTAAGGTATGTATGTCCAAATCCAACGCAACTGTGCGTACCTCCATGTGTCAAACTCATCGACCAAGGAAGAGTAGCAAGCAAACGTGAAAACCGGAAACACCAAGGAAAGCCCAACAATAGTGCATCGTTTCTGTCAAAGGGATCAATCCAGAGTCTTTGTGGCTGCTCCCGCCTCTATATCCTTTCCAATCCCTCTCGACAAGTCATCATACATAGCTTACATGGGCTTAGTCTCCGCCCCTCTTGGGGAAACGCCAGCGCAGCATTGAACTCAACCACGAATCACTGGTCAGTTCCAGTGCTAGACGGGAGACTATAGATCAATGTTCTGCGCAATGTATCACTTGACGGGTGACTTGTTCGCGTCTACTGTAGAGTACTGCCAGCGAAGCAAGAGCCGCAACCCGCACAGCCCCATTCATTCGTCCGAAGGGAGTGCATGTGGCGCAGCTTTTGGGTTTGAACGTCATCGTCAAGAGTGCAGTATGTTGCTAGCTTACCGTACCTTATACAGCGCTCTTACTCCTTGCGTACTTGTATTGCACTGCACAATCTGGGAATGCAGTCCCGCAAAATACGCGCAAGGAGTTACGCGGAGGCTGTGCCGGGCTCTGCTATGGGGTTGCATCGAGCGTGAGGCTCAAAAATTCAATGGGAAGAGATGGTTCTCGTCACATACGGCGAGGAGCGGGAGATCGATACTCAAGTACGAAGCAGTGCAATGTATTGTATTGGAAGTCAATCAGAAGCATGAATTACGAAAAAAGATCCATCTATACCCTAACGATTAGGTAGAGGTACAGCATTCACTCACATGGCTAGATAAGAACGTTCGTATAACTCGTAATGAGAGATAGAAGGCTATGGGACGAAATAACAAACGCAGATAGATCAGTAGGATAGTCGGGCTGGGTTGCCCGCATTGACGATTCAACGGTCGCCCGGAATCTCTCAACAAGAGCCGGCTCATCGTGTGGGGCCCGAACAGGTACTACGTATCTATTTTTTTGGGCTTTCTGTGTGATAAGGTATTAAAACCTGCCTCACCGGCAACTCAGAGATTGATTCCCGTCTACTTTTTCACTCGTCCATCCGGCGACCTAGCGATCAAGCGCTCGGCCAATGCAGTTGAGGTCCCAGAAGACCAGACGTCAGTGACATCGGGGGCGTCTCCTTTCCGGGTAGTGTTACTTGTACCACCAATCCAGATTCATCGTTCAGGCCACTGACTCGTGAGAAGAACCTGCAAACAATCATTGCACTTGAGACGCAACGAAAAAAGAACAAAGAAATCCCCGCAGATACCCGCAGCCACCAGCGCGGCCCGGGCCTGGTTGGGTCGGGTCCAGTGCCATTGACCACGGAAGTGTTCGATAGCAGGAGATTGGATCGGAGCCTGAACCCAATCGCTGTACCTTCAGTGGTGCCCGCCAGACTCCAGTGAGATTACAGCAGCCAGGGCATCAATTCCCGTCCACTGTGCTATAAGTGCCACCCACTCAGGGCCGGGGACAGCGTGCAGATGCTGCCGCTCTTCTCCACCCGGAGCAACTTCCACGATGCTGGAATCATGAGCAATCGATCATTGTCCGGCCAAACAGACGAAGACCCACGCATCAACATCCGCATCAGCTCGAGTCCTCCCATTAACATCCCCTTCCACACGCGGCAACGGCCTCGACAATACCAGACATTTGTGTACGAACCGCCGCAACATCAAGATGGCCCCCTCAATGTCCCGTTCCTCCTCGAACCGTTCGAGACGGAGCCCCAGACGGAGTACCAGGCGAATCGATCGATGATGCAGCTAGAGTCCTCGCCCTCGATCGTCACATCCATGCCGACAGCCTCTTTGTTTGCACAGACGGCTCCCATGCATGACCTTGGCGACGTTGTGCAGTTCAACCAGGAGAGGGCAAATGCGTCCCAGAGGAGGAACGAGGCATCGCCAATTCATGTACTCAACCCCTCGTTTGGCTGGAATGGCAACGTCTTGACAAGCCAGGGACTGCCGCTTGCTAGGCACCGTGATTTCAATATCTCGAGCATGGATATTTATCCGGAGACCTTTTCTGTCGATACGCGGCTGACAAACGATCAATGGAGCGATGACCTTGGGGAGCCATGGCAGGCAAACGGTTATCAGGGCAGCACGCATGATTTTCTGGATCCAGATCAGGATTTCTCAAATCCTCAGTCCGGCTATTCTGGGCATATCGTCGACCTGGCTCCAGGACCACGAGAGCATGGACGAATCGGTAGCGCCGACAACCAACGGGCTCAGGTCGTCGAAGCCGGGGTGGAACAGATGGTGAAAAACCTAGACTCGCTTTACAGGCGCATATCCATGGGGCTGGACGTCACCGGGGCCCATGACGCACAGCGCTCCTTTATGTGCCCCTATGCCATGAGATACCCAGACCGCGTAAGCCACAACTGCTTTCAGAAGCTCAATTCGATCCCGTATGTGAAGCAGCATCTGAGGCACAACCACCACGACGCCATCAGCTGTCCTCATCGGTGCCAGAATCGACGGCCAGGGGCCAGGCCTTCGCGAAGCCGACCCAGCGCCGGTCTCTCCTTTGGCGCCGACATGTGCCTCCAGATCAACAAGCAGCGGAGTGACCGATCCAGAACGCACAAGCAGCAGTGGGAGCGCATTTATCAGATTCTGTTCCCCGGTGCGGACCGCGTCTCCGACCCTTACATCGCGGACTCGACGGTCAAGCGGCTCAGACATTTCTTCAAGTTCATGGAGAACCACGGCATCGAATGCTTGGCTGCCGTCTATGCGCAACTGCCAGACACGGTATCGTACCCAGAGCCAGAAATCATGTACCGGAGAGCTTTCTGCACATGGTTGCCGCGCATCTTCGAGAGCCGATTTCCTCCACAAGGGCACCTCCTGCTGGGGGATTTTCTCAGTCAGATAGACACCTTTCTGCGTGACGACTCTTTTCTTATGGATAGTTCCTCTGGAGCTGCAAGTCTAAGGAGTGCGGCGTCTCTTCCAGACGTACGACAGATGGGCCAACCCGATCCCTCTTTTACGGCAATGTCACAGATGGGCTCCCTATCAAGTCAACAGCAATCCTACTCCGCTATTCCTTCGCCATATCTGACGCACCAACAAAGCTCTTTCGAGCCAATGGAGGGTGCCTCGTTCTTGGAATCTTCATTTGCCCCTACGCCTTCGGAGATGTCCTACTTTGAAACGCCCATCCCGCTTCAGACAGACATTGACTCTGCAACGCCTCTATTCGACGAAGCCAATCTTGCTAATTTATTCGATGGACACAACTTTTCGTTCGACCAATATGGTCCAATGCAGGGCAGCCCTTCTCAGTTCTTTGAAGATGCCGATGGCATCCTGTCAGGAGACTTCTGAGCTTTTGACAGGATACGGAGTTATGGTATTATTGGGCAGGCGGTATCACATTCATTTAGTTGGGTGGGATAACGGATATGGGTTTTTTGGGGGTTTTATTTGATGATACCAATGTTGTTGGATTACATTGCGTTGTCTTGTCATATGAAGGGCGGCTTGGGTCGGCAGTTATTGCATTGCGGGCGTTGTTTCTCGTCAGGCACGAGCTACATCAGGACGGAGGATTGGGGATTGACACACTCTTTTGATCACTCTTTTGAAGTTTTGCGAAGATTTTTGCATGGACATCTGATACAAGTTAGCCGGAAGGGCGCATTCGGGAAAATCAAGGCAGCATATGGGCTCGGATATCAGGGTTGGAGGCTGCATTGCGTATCGTGCCAATGGAACGGCGAATTTGAGTTATTTCACAATATATCTCTCTCACAGACTTCACTCAAAGGGTATAGCTGCTATAGAACTCGTCCGAATCAACAGAAGAGGCATTACGGTACATCTTATACCAAACAGTTTTCTTCACAGGTATAACCATCATGTTACCTACCTCACTGATAGTATACAGGGTATATACCGATAGGTGCGTTCTCTTGTCCTTTTATCTTCCTTGTCTCCACCGATTTTATATATTTACGGCAATCTAGAACTCTATTGCTTTAAATATACAAACACGCGCTATATTTCTTGTTTGTGCATTGATCCCAAGGCACCTGGCGATATCTTCCTCACATTGGCAGAAAGGAGCAAGTCAGAAGAAACGATATAGCATGTGTATCACGAGCGTCTTCACCCAACATATCCACAATATACAACAAGCCACGCAGTCAAGAACCATACTATATATAGAAAAGAGCTCAGAGAAACACTCTGCACGGGTAAGTGTAACGCAATGGGAAGAAAGAACAGGAGACCAGACAAGTGATGCTTGTCTGGTCCATTCCGGCACCATGGACGATGCTGAGTCTCTAACGAGGAGGATGTTCCTACCCGGCATCACCTACAGAACAAGACATCTACGTTGACTTTGAAGATAAGATAGGGGAGAGCATTATTCGGAATGTTCTGATGCAGATGTGCTTGCGCTTTGAGCTGAGCCATCGCCCAGTCATGCATATTCCTACTGCCGACAGATATACAGGGCTATCTTCTCTGGAAACTCGCAAGGCCTTTTCCACCGAGTCACAAGCCGTCAAAGTGACTGAGCCGGGACGCGCAACTGGCAATCCTCGGAGGCAGTTTTTGAGCGCCAGCTCCAGAAATGCGGCCTCCTTCTCCCTTCGTCATCCTCATGGACAGGCCCAGGAGGTAGGATAAAGCCAATGTCTGACGGCTTGTTGTTCTCTCAGTTTACATTCAAAGATGTGTACGTGTTTTTTGACGCCCGTAGAGAGCGCTCTGCACTGCATGCATCGAGTATGGCGCATCCCCTCTGCCGTACTTGATGCCGCTTTCTACAGACGAAGCTACGGCATACCTAGAAGGAGGCCGCTGTTTGGACTCTTATGGGGGTATTGATGGATGGAGGTGCACATATAGGCATTGTTACCTCCTATCCTTGGGGCAGAGACGCAGCGTGTGAAACTTGTATCTGTCATGACAGATGCTGTTGGCCCTGGGGTCGATGCTTTGTTGACTCGATAGCCGAGCCGGTGCAGCTGGAGATAACGGCCCTTTATCGTAAAAAATGACTACTTGTTGGTATCTCCTTGATGCAACTTGTTCCTATTTCCGGCTGTCTGAGACCCCTCCTGATTGCTAATTCATACGTGGTTTACTGCGTCCTTCGAGCGGGACGGTTACCAGGTGGTCCTTCAGGGGCTATTAACGAAAGTCGTTACGTGTGCTTCGTGCCTATACACTCCATCCAGTCTCGGGAATCTAACGGCATTTGACCATTCGGGCTTGATACGGGCATAGCGTGCATTGTGAGGTCTACGTAGCCAAGAGAAGACCACCGAGATACGGGTTTCTCCATTGATCAGAATCAATCAGAACAATTTCTCTCGAGTGAGGCACATAACTGCTTTGACAGGTCTGCAGTCTCGGAAGCATAACATGCTCCTGCACCGTCCCTCTTTGCCATAACGCCTTAACATAACACCTTGACGTAATACCTTGATAGAAAGCCATTGTAATGATGGTACGTAAAGGAACCGAGTCGGCTTCGTATGAAATTCCGTGAGTATAACATGATCGGTTCATATGTAAAGAGTTCCTCCGAAAGATCGGAATTCCGCACCGGCTGATATCCAAGCAAGAAGATCAGCGACGAGTCGAATTGTTGGAGATGTGCTGATCAATGAAGTTGAACCGTTTCCCGTTAGATGACCAAGCTACCGTCCAATAAAGGGTAGCATCATGAGCGGCCCAGCACACGTACACCGAGATGAGAAGAAGATCGAAACGGGGACGGGGGAATTAGAGAAGGTTAAAGTTGGCCAGGGGATCAGGAGATTCGAGGTAATATGTCTACTCGTATTTGGAATATTCTCGGAGCCAAGAAGTCTCTTGACGTTATTTCAAATACTTACCTAGGCTATGCGGTGTGGGGTGAGTACTGGAAGGGGATTGACATGATTAACTTGGGCGTGAATTTCGCTCCCTTCTTCGTACATGTACAATATGAGACTGCTTGCGTGAACAAATGTCTCCGTAGTTGCGGAATAATGGTGATCCACTGACATGCGGAGTTTCGGGAGTTTCGTGATTTGATGCAGGTTGTCTGGAGCACGAAAGTAGTGATTACTCTACCAATCTGTATTGCCACACAGAGAGAGATGATGAACAAGGGATCATAGAGTAGCGCCGGCACTTCACTTGGCTTTGGAGGCTTGTTCAAACCCCCTATTTCTCCGTACTGTTGTGAAGATGTTGCTTACGCTGGCTGCTTGTATGCTCTCGATATTCAACGGAGTGATGACGTTAGTGATGGTTGCTCATCCAAAAGTCACTTACATCATGGTTGTCGGTGATGCTATCAAATCTAGCTGGTGATGCCCTTTCGCTGCTGGGCATTCGACAGCACTGATACTTGGCTGGCCCTCGCCCCTTGTCCCCCTCGTTACGAGCAGAACAGATAGTAGTAGTTTGCCATCGTATTCAGGGATATAGTCTTCTCGAAGCCAGGGGGTGTACAAGCAGAATGGAGAACTTGTGGGGTGTCGGTCTGATAAGGTCAATGCTTGTGATTGATTATGTGGCGGGCGCGCAACTTTTGATTTTTTCACATTATGAGAAGCAGACAGGCATCGCCGGAATTAAGCATGGAATTAAGCGTTCAGCAGCGTTTTTACGAAGTACGAGCTCGGACGCTTTACTCCATCAAGGACCTGTTAAAGTTGCCCGATGCTGGAGATCCGCGAATAGCAGCTGGATTCCCCTTTGCTCAGAAAGGCGGCAGTTAGTAAGAGATAGTCATGGGCCTTGTCTTTTCTTTCCACGGCGTAATACGAGTATACGGTGCAGGTCGATAGATCACACCAGGCCAATAAGGTGAGAGAGGGGTTCCTGTTTATTATCCCTGTGCCACGCAGCCGTGCAAAGTGATGCTGCTCCAATTGCCGAAAAGCCGCATGCATGTGTGAGATAAGCATGAATGAGAGCGCGTCCATCTCCGTGGAGGAAGATTCCATGTTCCCTGATTCGATCCGGAAAGAGAAAGGAGCTGCACGTTGAGTTTGCTGTTCGATGTCTTTCCTTGTTACGTATTCGTACTCCTTCGGACGAGTTCCCCTAGCCTGAAGCGGGCAAAGTCTGTCACGGCCGGATACGCCCTCCTGCATGGCCAATGGTGCTCCTTGAGCGTGGGAGTCATCCGGCGAGCATGGTCTATAACCACAACTGATGGCGGGTGGAGAGAAGTCCGACGACTAGCGCGAATGAGAGCCCGATGATTGCTCCACGCGTTTGTCAATGAGACATGAAGAGGAACATCCACGGCGTTTCCGAATCGTGATAGTAGTCTGTTCCGATTGATATTCCAGCACGCCGTTGAGCAAGTTCATCAATGCGAAGATGGCGGGGGATGACCTGATCTCTCCTGCCTCTGTGAATGGCATCGCAAAGCTACTCGCCACCCAGAAGTTCGATTTTTTTCTGTTCCACGATCGATCTGCCTCGGCCTACAGGAGGAATCAAGAGCCGGCGGGCAAAAAAGGACCCATCAGCTGAACTAGCTCGGAGGAGGCCGAATTTGTAAGCGACGGCAAGTCGATACAATTTCACGACGAGCTGATGTGAGAAGCAATTCGTAGTCCGTACGGTACCAGTGATTCGCGTGCTCACACCCGCTCGAGCTGTGAGACATTGATCAATGCCAGGTGGAATTCGGTAGCGACACAGACAAAGCGGCTGAACAACTGTCTTAGCCTCCTCATAGCAGTTTGCTTTTTGTAACCACTCTCCGGCGGACACAAACGGGCCGCAACAGTGAACGGCGTGGCCAGCAGGGGTGGCGGCGGGCCGCCGGCCGCCGGTGCTAAAAGGAAGAAAGAGCAGGAGAAAACAGCGAGCGTCGAGCGCCGCGTTCTCCAAGCCGTGAGGCGGTACATTGTGTTCCTGGCACGGAGCAGTGGTACACTAGTAATTGCAACACAGGCTAAAAGTCCAAGTCTCCTCAACATTGTTCCGGTCTCGAGATTCATTCACGTTCTGTGAGATATCGGCCAAGTTGCGTTGCAGTCGGTGTCCTTGCCGAGGTGACAAGTGACCTGAGCGGGACGGCGAGAAGTACTCGTAGGAGAGGCGGTGATTGAGGCTGCGGTCCACGTACTGTACACGTACTTGTACTCCGTACTTTGCAACCGAGCAAAAGGGAGAGCTGTGGATCGTCGTAGCATTCGAATGGGTGCCCGAACCCCTACATGATATTGGGGCTGGCGGTGATGTTTTCGAAGTTGCTTCGACCGCTGCTTGGTCATGGCACACAAACATTGATGAAGTTTCGTCTTTCGAATGATGTCCAGAAGAATAGAAATCAAAAGTCTGGGGAGTAGGCTGTTTATCGGTCAGTTTGCTATGGGGACAGAGTGATAGTAGCGGCTCACAAACTTTCTCTAGCTGAGCACGACCCTTGATTCTGGGACTCGTAAGACTCGAGCTCGGAATTGCTGAATCGCCCTTACACTAACTGCCCCACGGCTCTGACAAGTCGCAGCGCCACTGGTTGCACGCCGTTCCTCTGTCAAGCCTGGGTGAATTGCCTTTTCTGGCGCCATCAAGTGCAAACGATATGATAGCCTCCTTTACACACAGCGTATCACCGCATGATACCGCATGCCATTGCCGGACACGCGCGAAAGAGGGTCGTTAGCTGGATGGACAGCGAGCTGCAGTTGGGCATTCCGCAGCTGTTGGTGATCTGATTTGAAGCCGAGAACCAAAGTCACCTTGATGAGCAACTGGCGGCTCTAACTCCGTATTTCCGCTTTCGGAAATGAAGGATTAATAAGAAATCGTGTGCCAATGTGCCATTCCGAAGGCCAAGGCATGGAACAGGGAGCTGCTCATCTTCTCTGCTTCGACCGTGAAGACCATCAGAGTCCGGCAGCTTTGCCGTGTGGAACCCGTACCCGTCGTCACGGTCATGGTCTTATTTCTGCGTTATGTTTGCCTCTCTTCTGCGTTATGATACTCTTCGGCGTGATTGTCTCCGCGTAATGCCTCGCTTGTCGAGCGGCGTTATCAATCATGTCATCCTCGTCGTCGTCGTTGATCGTACTTTGTACCTTGCGCCTGTAGATTCGTCAGAGGGCAGCATCAGCACAGAGTAATACGCTGAAGGTATCGAGTACTTTGCTTCACGATAGGCAACAAAAAGCAGCCCTCCTTTGAAGCGCCCCCACTACCACCGGTAACCCCCCAAACTGTGCATCCAGAGTGGGTTCTCGTCGCCGCTTGGCCGGGTTTTACCATGCACAAGCTCCGGGCTTGTCCCCTTCTCTCGGACTTTTGACGGTCAAGCATCAAAGCTGAGCTGGCAAACTCAAGCTGCGGCACCCAGCCGCCCTGCAGGTGGACCGTGGGCTTCGTTGGCCGGTAATAAAGAGCTTCGTGGTGGTGGTGCCTAGTCATAAGGCGAGCTGCGATGCCGTTATCTGGCCCCGGCAATCTTGGCGACCAAAAGACCCCTGGCACTCCGCAGGCCCGATTTTTTTTCCTTCTTTTTTCTTCTGCCTTTAGCCGTCAGAGAAGAATACATAACTCCAGGCCTCCTGGGTTCTGCTCACCTGGTGGTTTCTGGCCATCGCTTGATAGCCAGTCTCTGGTTGTCATCAGAAGAAGTTTTTGTGTGGAGTGTTGTTTCATCTTCCTTCCATTCCTACTACCTAATTGTTATTGTGGTTTCGTCTGGTAGAATCACACCGCTCGAGTTCACCGCTTACTCTTTCTGCCCTCATCCATTCCTCCAGCAAGGCGAACGGATCGGGAGATTTAATTGCATTGGCTCGCCGTTATAACTTCAATTAATAATTTTTCTATCTTCTTATTGGATCTTGTCTCCCTCTTGATCATTCATTCATCAGCTTTTGGCGACGCGAGTACCTCAGAGGTGCTACATTAGACCGCCCTCTCCTCGACGACTATAATCATCTACTACCCCCAAACATCATCAACGACATCGTACGGCCCTCTCAGAGCCAGCCACAATGTCAGGGGAGCAGCCTCCCAACGGGGAGTCGCTGCACAGTACGGCAAACTCGGAGCTGGCAAAGGATCTCAACGAGCAGCTGGACTCGACCTCCGTGGAAACTCATGTCGAAGGCCAGCGCTCTTCGAATGAACTCGCCAGGGTCCAAACGGGCGTCTCTGTTGAGGCAGCCGAAGCTCACTTTGCTGGCCTGCAGCGCGAGTTCACCGGCGTCTCCCGAGCGAGTCGCAGGAACAAGTCCTCTTCCGACCCGGAAAAGGGAGCCACTGTCACGGCGGAGGATGACGCCTCCGTCTTCGACTTGGAAGCCGCTCTGAGAGGCGACCTGGATGCCAGCACCGAAGCTGGCATTCGATCGAAGCACATTGGAACCTGCTGGGATGGCCTGACCGTCAAGGGCATCGGTGGCTTCACCAACTTCGTCAAGACCTTCCCCGATGCCTTCATCGACACCTTCAACGTCCTCACCCCGCTGCTGAGCATGATTGGCATGGGCCCCAAGTTCACAGAGGCCACTCTTCTCAACAATTTCCAGGGCGTGTGCAAGCCTGGAGAGATGGTTCTGGTTTTGGGAACTCCCGGATCCGGATGTACCACCTTTCTCAAGGCCATTGCCAACCAGCGATATGGATACACCAGCGTCACCGGTGATGTCTTTTACGGACCATGGACGGCACAGGAGTTCAAGCGATACCGCGGTGAGGCTGTCTACAACGCCGAAGACGATATGCACCATCCTACATTGACCGTGGAGCAAACGCTGGGATTCGCTTTGGACGTTAAGATGCCTGCCAAGCGACCCGGCAACATGTCCAAGGCCGAGTTCAAGGAGCACGTCATCACTCTCCTTCTCAAGATGTTCAACATCGAGCATACCCGAAAGACAATTGTCGGTGATGCCTTCGTTCGAGGTGTCTCTGGTGGTGAGCGAAAGCGTGTCTCCATCGCTGAGATGATGATCACCAATGCCTGCATTCTCTGCTGGGACAACAGCACGCGTGGTCTCGATGCCAGTACCGCCCTTGACTTTGCAAAGAGCCTGAGGATCCAGACGGATCTCTACAAGACTTGCACCTTCGTCTCCCTGTACCAAGCCTCTGAGAACATTTACAAGCTCTTTGACAAGGTCATGGTCATTGATGAGGGACGACAGGTCTACTTCGGTCCCGCAAAGGAAGCCCGTGCCTACTTTGAGGGCCTCGGCTTCCTGCCGCAGCCGAGACAGACAACGCCCGACTATGTCACCGGATGTACCGACGAGTTTGAGCGCGAGTACCAGCCCGGAAGGTCGGCGGAAAACGCTCCCCACAGTCCCGACACCCTTTTGGAGGCTTTCAAGGCGTCTAAATATCAGAAGATGATTGAGGATGAGATCGCCGAGTACAAGGCGAACCTCGAGAAGGAGAAGCAAAAGCACGAAGACTTCCTGCTTGCCTTTAAGGAGAGCAAGCGCGGCACGTCGAAGCGAAGCCCCTATCAGGTCGGTTTCCACATCCAGGTGTGGTCCATCATGAAGCGACAGTTCATCCTCAAGCTGCAGGATCGCTTCAACCTCGTCGTCGGCTGGAGTCGCAGTATTCTGGTCGCTATTGTTCTCGGCACACTGTATCTGAATCTCGGTCAAACTTCCGCCAGTGCTTTCAGCAAAGGTGGTCTGTTGTTCATAGCACTCTTGTTCAACGCTTTCCAGGCCTTTTCGGAGCTGGGAGGCACCATGACGGGACGTCCACTGGTTGCTCGGCACAAGGCATACGCATTCCATCGGCCGTCGGCTCTCTGGATTGCCCAGATCTTCGTGGACCAGGCGTTTGCGGCGAGTCAGATTCTCATCTTCTCCATCATCGTATACTTCATGACGGGCCTGGTCCGAGACGCCGGTGCATTCTTCACCTTCTATCTGATGATTCTCTCTGGTAACATTGCAATGACGCTCTTCTTCCGAATCCTTGGTTGTGTCAGCCCGGACTTTGACTCTGCCATCAAGTTCGCAGTCGTCATCATCACGCTCTTCATCACCACTTCCGGATATCTCATTCAGTACCAGTCCGAAAAGGTGTGGCTTCGTTGGATCTATTGGATCAATGTCCTGGGTCTCGCGTTCAGCTCCCTGATGGAAAACGAGTTTGAACGGATCGATCTCACTTGCACTTCGGAATCGCTGATTCCATCTGGCCCCGGATACACCGACATCAACCACCAAGTCTGCGTTTTGCCCGGTTCCACCGCTGGTACGACGTTTGTCCGCGGCCGCGACTACATTGCCCAGGGCTTCGACTACCTTCCCGGTGACTTGTGGCGCAACTGGGGCATTGTCATGGCCCTAATTGTCTTCTTCCTCATCTTGAACGTCGTTCTCGGTGAGATTGTGACCTTTGGCATGGGAGGCAACAGCTTCAAGGTGTACGCAAAGCCTACCAAGGAGCTGGACGAGCTGAACAAGAGGCTGCTCGAGAAGCGCGACGCGAAGCGTCAGGACAAATCTAACGAGTCAGGTTCCGATCTGATCATCAACTCAACCAGTGTATTGACTTGGGAGAACCTCAACTACGACGTCCCCGTTCCCGGAGGTACACGCCGACTCCTCAACAACATCTTTGGATACGTGAAGCCGGGCGAGCTGACGGCCTTGATGGGAGCGTCTGGCGCTGGAAAAACGACTCTTCTGGATGTCTTGGCGGCTAGAAAGAACATTGGTGTCATCTACGGAGACGTCTTGGTTGACGGCGTCAAGCCCGGAAAGCAGTTCCAGCGATCCACCTCTTATGCCGAGCAGCTCGATGTCCATGAGCCTACGCAGACCGTCCGTGAAGCTCTTCGATTCTCCGCCGAACTGCGCCAACCCTACGAGACGCCCATGTCCGAACGATACGCATATGTGGAAGAGATTATCTCTCTGCTCGAGATGGAGAACATTGCCGACTGCATCATTGGATCTCCCGAGGCCGGTCTTACCGTGGAACAGCGCAAGCGTGTGACCATTGGCGTTGAGCTGGCCGCCAAGCCCGAACTGCTCCTGTTCTTGGACGAGCCTACTTCCGGCCTGGACAGCCAGAGCGCCTTCAACATTGTTCGTTTCCTGAAGAAGTTGGCTGCGGCCGGCCAGGCCATCCTCTGCACGATCCACCAGCCCAATGCCGCCCTCTTCCAGAACTTTGACCGTCTGCTGCTTCTTCAGCGAGGAGGACGCACCGTGTACTTTGGCGATATCGGCAAAGACGCTGCTGTCCTGCGTGCCTACCTGGCTCGCTATGGTGCTGAAGCTGCTCCGACCGACAACGTTGCCGAATACATGCTCGATGCCATTGGTGCCGGTAGCATGCCCCGGATTGGCGACCGTGACTGGGCCGACATCTGGGAAGACAGCCCCGAGTTTGCCCATGTCAAGGACACCATCATTGAGCTGAAGCGGGAGCGAGTGGCGGCCAACCAGGCGAGCGGCTCCGGACTCGAGAGAGAGTACGCCTCTCCTCTTTCGCATCAGATGAAGGTTGTCGTTCGACGCATGTTCCGGTCTTTCTGGCGTTCGCCCAACTACCTGTTTACCCGCCTGTACGCTCACGTCGCTGTCGCCATCATCACCGGTCTCACGTATCTCAACCTGGACAACTCCAAGGCCTCCCTCCAGTACAAGGTCTTTGTCATGTTCCAGATCACCGTGTTGCCCGCCATCATCATGTCGCAGGTCGAAATCATGTACGCCATCAAGCGTGCTCTCTTCTTCCGCGAATCCTCGTCCAAGATGTACTCGACCTCTTCCTTTGTCACGGCCATCATCCTCGCCGAGATGCCCTACTCCGTCCTCTGTGCGGTGGCCTTCTACCTACCCTTGTACTTTATGCCCGGTTTCCAGACGACCCCCTCCAGAGCCGGATTCCAGTTCTTCATGGTGCTCATCACGGAACTCTTCTCCGTCACTCTGGGCCAGGGTCTGTCGGCGCTTACTCCCTCGCCTCGCGTCTCGACCCAGTTTGATCCCTTCATCACGATCGTCTTCGCTCTCTTCTGCGGTGTCACCATTCCGTACTCGCAGAT
Source organism: Trichoderma citrinoviride (assembly GCF_003025115.1). NCBI lineage: Eukaryota > Fungi > Ascomycota > Sordariomycetes > Hypocreales > Hypocreaceae > Trichoderma > Trichoderma citrinoviride. Next base: position 2,731,891 of record NW_020194711.1, on the reverse strand, counting down.
GCCCGAGGGCTGGCGAAGCTGGCTGTACCAGCTCGACCCCTTCACTCGTCTCATCGGTGCCTGCGTGACGACTGCTCTTCATGGGCTCAAGGTCGTCTGCAAGAGCAGCGAGCTGAACCGATTCACCGCCCCCAACGGCACGACCTGCGGCGAGTACATGCAGCCCTTCTTCGAGAATGGCGGACCCGGCTACCTCGTGTCCAACTCGACGCAGAACTGCGAATACTGCTCGTACAGCGTTGGCGATGAGTTTTACGTTCCGTTGAGCCTGAGCTTTGACCACCGATGGAGGGATCTGGGTATCTTCCTCTGCTTTGTCGTCAGCAACATTACCATTCTATACCTAGGAGTACGTTTTCCCCGTTTCCCCGACATCTTGCGTTTGGTCCAGTATACTAATTCTTTCCCCTTTAGAGCCGATTCGTCAACTACAACAAGAGGTAGAGAGCGAAGGAGAAAAGGCTGGTGCTTGTATATATGCGCCGGCCATGATTTTGATGCGCATATAGAACGGATCTTGCCGTCGAACGAGCGAGATTTCGAAAAAGTTAATCAGGAGTACATGAGTTATGCTTTGTGGGCGATTAGAATGCGGAAAGAGATCAAGTTAATTAGATGTAGATAGTTTAATAATGAGCGAAAAGCATGAATGATTCTACATAGTATGACGAGACTTGGTTCCTCTCCTGGCTATTTGCTCCCCGATGTCTTTGCTTGGAATCTTATGACTTAGGTACTACAAGCCGGACTCCTTGTGAAAGCCCGTTTTACATCATGACCCAGCGTCCCGGCCACCTCCGAACACCAACAGCTCCGACCGGAGACTTCTTCGCCCTCCGGATCCGGCCCCGGTTGACCGGTGTTCTCCGGAGCCCCGGAGTTTCTGCTCAAACAAACCCTCGCTCCTATTTTCCGTGTGCCTCGTACTGATGCCCAACGCTTGCTGGAATACGAAACATGCTAGGGGTGACAAGCAGTAACGAAGCAGTATCACGAAATACAAGTGGATAAAAAAAACCCAACAAGCGAGCAAAGAATCGTACCGACAAGCGGGTGGGAGCTGTTGGTCGGACACAACTTTCGCTTTTGCTTCCCACATTTGATCTATTCTATACCTTTGGGGGTCAGGGCGTCAGAGCCCAAGAAACGGGTAGTCGCAGGACATAGGTCATGGAGAGATATGCCCTGTCTAGTTTACCTTCCTTCCCCTCTCGATTTGTTGCCTTTCTCGATGACTGGATGAGGGGGGAAAGGGGAGGAAGGGTTTGTCTGGCTGGGGGTGCAAACGGGTAGCGGCATCGAGATAGTACAGCCCATCTGGCTGCTACACGCGCGTAGAAACCAACAAGAACTAGGGAAAAGATGGAGAGATAGTGTGACTGAGTGGTTTCAGTATATCGTATGCAGCATGCCGGGGCCGCTTTGCCTCGTTTTGGCGCATGGAGGAGAGGGAGGAAGAGCAATCTTGCATTTGCTGTGAAAATACAGCGGTTGCTAGTCTGTAGCCATCTGCAGGTTACATCTTCCTTTCCACTCCTTTGTCTCTCGTCTTAGGAGTTTCTCGTGAGATATGGGAGTGGTTCTTCCCCATTTCGCTGCTTTTGTGCTGACACTGCGGGTAACATGTATGTTCGTATGGAGTATGTAGGATTGTGAACAGGGCTGAATGGATGACCTGCATGAGTTGTGTGATATATAACATGCTCAGCCCAGTTGAACGCATGTAAGAACTGTCAGACTCCTTCACGCAATCGGTCATCATCAGGGTTCGCTTTTTGCGCCTTGATGACTCTTATTGATTCCAGTCTCGGCTGCATGTTGGCCCTGCATTCTTTTCTCGTCAACGGGCTTGCGGATTCTGTTCTGCTTGCCCCCGCATCGTTTTCTAGGGCGACACTGGCACAAGACGCGAGACACAGAACACGCAGGAAGTTACACATACACAGCTCACACGGGATGGACCAACTGCTACTGTTACTACTACAACTTCGTCCGGCTGCAGCCCTTTTTTTTTTTTTGTTTCACCCATTCTTTGGCTCTTTTCATGCCGCACTTGAACAAAGAGGAGAAGTGAACAGGCAGAAGAAGAAGGAGAAGAAGGAGAAAAAGAAGAAGAAGCGAGAAGACGTCACAGAAGCAGGCTTTTTTTTCCCACGGGTGGTCCCATGCAAGCCATCAAAAACCCATTGAAACATATGTACACCCCTCTTTTCAGGCCGCAAGCAGGGAATTCTCCTTCTTTTTTCCCCTCTTTGACACTGCAACGGTTCGTCAGGTGAGTTTGAGAGGTGGAGGATGATTGCTGCAAGTCATCGATTCAGGTCTGGCCCCATAATACGCAGAAAGAGGAAAAAAATTAAGCGCTGGGATGGAATTCTATTTCTTCTCTTGCCGAGGAACCCGCATACAGTAGTTTTTTTGAAGAATTTCACTCCCCCATTGACACGGGCTATTTCGAGGGTGTGTGTGTGTGTGTGTGTGTGGCTCTGGGTAATCGCGGCTTTTCGGTGCGCTCCGAACATAAGGCGTAAAGCATCATCCCATTTCCATATACGGAACACCGTTCGTACAAGATGCCCAACCTGAACTAACGAGCCTTTTGCATATCGTCTGCCTCGATTGTGTTTTTTTAGGGAGCAAGATGACCTATCAGCACCTGACATCATCTGGTTACAGAGAATCATTGCTTCAGGCGCCAAATAGGCCTTTGGCCAAAAGTGAGGGGTGTGTTTTGTGTTGCTCCTCAATGAACCACCCCCAACTAAACGAAGAGGAACCAAGTCACCGAATCAATGAGATCTTTCTCATCATCTCAGTCCAGAATCCTTCCGTGAGCCAAGACAGGGCTGAGAGCAGTGCTACGGTGCTCAGCCAACGCAGCCCAAGAAAACGTGTGCCTGATACAAGTATAGCCACTACTAGTAAGTGGTATGGAAGATACCATGTTCGTCGGTGATGCGATGCGATGCGCTGTGATGTGATGTGTCTCTCCTTTCTTTTGTGTCTCCCCTCCCCCGTAACACACATCCCTTCTGGCTCACCAACAGAAATAGATTTCCCTCTGGCGCCCTCTTCTCTATCTGTGCGATGCAACTTTTCGTAAAAGGAGAGAAATCAATGGTCGATTTTCTGCATGTACTTTATGTGTCCATCGTTTCGGGGGGATGGTGTGGTCGCACATGAGAGAGAGAAAGGCTTTTGCGCTGCTGCTTTTTTGCCGCTGCCTGACGCAGCCCATTTTTGCAAAGTGTGTCCGATGCCAATGATGGGGGCTGCTTGGGGGGATATAGTGGCATACCACCAAGAGAAGAGAAAGGAGACCGTTATGCAGGAGGAAAACTTGTTCAGAGATTGAGGCTCGAGATTCTATTTGGAGAAGAAGAAGAGGAGCCTATTGCTGCCACACTTACACGCCTACCTGACCTGGCAGAGAGGGGGAGCCAGTGTGTGCTATTTCTTCCCCACAGAGAAACCAAAGACGAGCAAATCCTGGAGGGGGGAGTGTCCTTAAGGAGACATGAACAAGAGGAACTGGGCTCTTTCCTATCTCCTCTTTCTGTTGCCAGTTAGAATTAAGAAAAGAGAGACGTACACATAATGAGGGATCCGCTTAAAATATCTCCGTCGTACTTGTGCAGTTGCATGTTGGCCCCCTCTTGGGCGTTGACAACGTGGGCAGCCGAGATTCATATGTTCAACTCGCAACGTAGACCCTTGGAAATCTCATACCACATATTTTATTTTTATTTTTTCCCTTTCTTTCTTGCTACGATAGGTAGTCCTACCAGAAAAAAAACGTCATGCCAGCCTGATCGTATTGCCAAAGGGCGCTTACGACAATATGAGGCTGAACAAAAATGCGAGACATACATGTAGTAGCTGGGATTTCCGCGCCCGCCAACATTGTCATACAAATCACACATACTACTACCAACATACAAATATCCGACGACAAACGATGATGATTCGAATTCTGGTTCCCGAGACATGACGGAAGTAAAAAAACAAGAGAGAAAAAACAAGAGGCTGACTGTGATACTTTGTCTCTCAAACACCGCACATCAGAGCCACCGTAGACAAACTGCAGTACCTGTTCGTACCTAGGGTAGAATACGTAGCTCCGGAGAGCCCCGTGTGAGACATTTGGTTCCTTGTAGTTTGAGACAAAAGACAAGAAAAAGCACAGCCTCCGGATGAGCAAACCAGCAAAGATTCCGTGTTTTCCGCCCTTTTGAAGAAAAAAGGATTCGTATCTTGGTGGGAAAGGGGGAAATAGCAAACTAGCAACATGTTTTGAGCTCCGTCTCAGGTGATGATGATTTGGGATTCCATGGCCCCCTTTCATATTTCCACAACCTGAAGTGAATATACTCGCTTGGATTGCTCAAGCTCCCCATCACCACCACAGCCGAGAACCCTCATACAACAATTCTCAAATTTTACCCAACCTCTTACTCTCGTTATTCAAACAGGAATCTCAAAAAGTGCAACACATGGCATGACGCCGCCATCACATCCATCATCTTCTATACAATTGCTCCTTTCTTACCTGTTCTTTTCTCCCTTTCAGACTCGTTCATCCCAGCCACCTTTTGTCTCCCCCCCCAAGCAAGGAGAATCTCGAAAATGATCTCTCGATCCGTGAGCAGCATCGTTCAAGTCACACATCGTGCTTCCCGTATATACCCCCCGGCATGAATAGTATGCCACCTTTGATAGGTAGCGTCTGATGAAAATAATCCTCTCCATGCCGTAAGCATTTCATCAGATAGCAAAAATCGCCTCTT
>NW_020194711.1:2662860-2727079 GCF_003025115.1 Trichoderma citrinoviride | reverse complement strand
ATTAGCTCCGGAGCCCGTCAAAGACAATTGTTCCTCGTAGATGAGACAAGCAAAGCACAGCCTCCGAATAAGCACCAGCAAGATGCATGTTCCTCCTCTTTTGCAGGATTCTTTCCTCCTAGGGAAAAAGGAAAGAAAAGAAAAAAAAAAAAAAAAAAGTCCTACGTATGTTTCGAGCACTGTCGCAGATGACAATCTTCGCATGATCCTAAAGGGACGACTTCACAGCATTGACATATCGGATCTGATGCAAGCAGCCTCTCTCCCCTAAGGCCAGGTAACGAGTTCTATTCTCTACATCCATCGGATGCTGGGTTTCATTCACCATCATTACCTAGCCCAAACCTCCTACAACAGCTGACCCATCTACATACGAAAAAGCCACACAAAGGCACGCACACACACAAACATATCCGTGACGCCACATCCGTCCCCTTCCCAAATCCCTTCCGGATGTTCCTCTTTCGTGCTTGTATCCCGGCCACCTTTTGTAGCAAGAAATCCTGAAACAATCCTCGATCTGTCTTGCCTGCCAACCTATGGATCTCCTACCGAGCCAGCTGGCCAGCCACCTTGGGGTCACACATCGTGCTTTTATCCCCTCCGGTCACTTAGCAGATCGTAAGAAACACGTCCTTTTCATTCTCTACAGCCAATATATCTCGAGCACCGAGAGCAATTCGCCTCTCTGACTCACTGTTTTACTGTCCATAAACGTAACATAACTCTGTTCTACCAACCCTCACAATTAAACAAAAACAGCATACAGCAACCAAACAAAAAAGACGTGGCAAACTGTCCTTGGAAAAAAACTATCCGTCGGAAACGTCATGCCAAGCTATATTCATCCAGTATTCAGCAACACATTCTCCTCCTCCTCAAAAGCTTGAAATCGCCGTATGACACTCCCCCATTACATCCAGTATCATGTTAACAAATTACTGCTACCCTCATTTTGGCAAATAGCATTTCAGCTCTACTGCATGTCAAGAAAGAGGGGGTTTGATAAACAAACAGGAAAAGAAGATTACGATTTATCCACTCCGACCTGCATGCAGGGCAAACCCCAAAAGTACGCTTCACTCCACAAACGCTGCAGGACAAGAAAGACACATCACAAACACGGCATCACACGGAAAGAGGAGATCCAAGGTCTTGTTGGTAGAGAGGAATAACCCTTTGAGCTCGTCAAAGCCATCATATCATTTTGCAGTAAACTAAAACATCCTTCATCTAGATATTCCCAATCTCGCAGATTGCCAAATAAAACAAAAAGAAAAAGGGCATAAAAAGTAGCACTCTGTAAAATCCCTTGCTATCGCAGCCACATTAAATCCCAGATAAAAAAAGGAAAAGAAAAAAAGAGAGAAAAACGTCAAAAAGAAAGAACCAAATCAGTCAAAAAAAGTCGTGTCAAAACAGACAACCTCGCCACCTTGCCGTCGCTTTTTTAACCCCCCCTTCACTGCCACAGTCTGTCACTCTCCCCTCGTCGGCTCGCGACGCGCCCGAAATGGTAACGCTGGGTATCTCGAATGGAAAAATGCCCCGTGTCTCGGTCTGCTCCTCCGCGTGTGCGTTGGGTGGTAGTACAGGTCGCCCTTGGAAAGAAATCTGTCTTTTGAATAACCGAGAAAAGAAAGGGTAAAGAAAAGAAAGCCGTTTGTCGCTCCAAAAGGAAACAGAAAAAGAAAGAAAAGGTCCGTAAGATTGGGTATCCATAGGAAATCCTCGGACGAGAACCAAGAAAAAGGCAGCGGTATTAGTGTACAGTCTTTCGTCTTTCGTGGCCAGTCCATCCGGCGGAATGGGCCATTATTCAACTTCGATGGTCCGGGATCCTGGGGAAGTTGCCAATTTGGATAAGAGTCAAAAGGAAAGATTAAATAGAGATACTGGGAGATGCTGGAGCCGCTCTGGAATGGAAAAAAGCAATCCAAGGCAAATCCGTACGCATCTTCCTCTGGTAAGGCATCGAGATCCCGGAAGATACCTCTGGGACGTCGATTATCCTGGATTGTGGGGGAGCGGGGATGTTCTCACACAGCCAGATGGTAAAAATAGAAAACCGTTGAACAGTTGACAACAACCGTTGGGGCGGCGCTTAGGCAGACGGGTTCTGCAGGATGCCCTCACAGTTGGCATCGAAACGGAGGCTAAAGAGCCGCACGCTCTGCATGAACTTCTCCGTCTTGGCGAGCTCTCGGTCGCGGCCAAAGAGGGTGTCGACAAACTCAACACCCGAGTTCTTGCCCAGCCCCGACTGCTTCTTCTTGGCGGCCTTGAGCATGGGAGCCTCGCAGGCTTTGAGCAGCGACCGCAGCTTGTCGGTAAGGCGCTCGCCGGCCTCGATGAAGTCATTCATGGTCTCGCGGTTCTCGACGCTGCGGACGCGGCCAACCACGTCCTCGGCACGCTTGATCTTGCCGGAGAGCTGAATCAGCAGCAGCCAGAGCTCGCCGGCCATGTCGGCTAAGGGCGAGTTGGCGCCGGCTCGGTAGACGGTCCAGTCGTAGATCCACTTGCCCAGGCTGTTGGCGTCAAAGACGCTGCCGAGGAGGAGGATGGGCTCCTCGGACGGGTCCCAGTTCTTGAGCGAGTAGCCCGTGGGGATCCGGTGCTTGCGGGCATCGGCCTCGGTTGCCTTGGGGGCCGTGGCGGCGGCAGCCTTGGCGCGGTAGGTCTGGGTCGAGGGGCGGACGGTGGAGGGTCTCTGGGGGATGTTGGCCGCGGCAGCCGACGAACGGCGGGTGTGGCCGTGGCTGGTGGGAGGCCGGACATGGGCAGGGGGATGGTCGTAGGCGGCTTCACGGCTGTAGTCGGGATAGTAGGCGGTACCCTGTGGGTAGTCGTCGTGATTAGTGTACCGTATCCCTTCATAGTCATGAACATTCTGCGAGTCCCTGCGACCCCTTGCCCGCGACTCGGCAAGCAGCACATAGGTGCGCCCCGAAGCCTCAAAGATCTCGTCCTCGTCGGATTCTCCAAACGGAGTTCTAGCCCGGACATAGGTGTGAGAGAATCGGCGGTCGTGCCAGGCAGGAGTTTGAGACGACCCGGAGGGCCCGCGCGACGACGACGAAAAATATTTGGGACTCACATCAACCGTGGCATACTGGCCGGAGCTGTTGTAACGCGGCGAATCGACCGGAGCCCGAGGCGTTGACGCGCCGCCCTGGGAGTAGCTGCTGGCCCGGCTGTGAGCCGCGCGCGTTGCCGGGCGTCGAGGCGTTGTCTCGAGCCAGCTTGGCCGCGGTGATGGGGTTGGAGTGGCGGACGACATTCGTGTATATTCCCACTCGTGGATCGGAGTCGATCCAGGTGTTCGTGGTGATGGGTAGTTCATTCTGTAACGGTTCCTCTCTTCTTGCAAGATCCCACTATGACACGACACTTCGCTCCGCAGCCTCTCCTCCGGTAGTTCGAGGGGACCTGGCGACGTATCGTTTGGATGGGGTGATGCTTCCGGCGAGGCTTGAAAGCGGACAAGTATCCGAGATTCTCTCTCTCTCTCTCTCCTCTCTGCTGCGTAAAACTTTTTTTTTTGTTGATCTCGTCCTTTTTGTCTGCTCTTTCTCTGTCGCTCTCAAGAGGGAAGAAGAGGGGAAGGGGGATGATGGATGGATGTTGGTGGTGGTATCAAGAAGGGCGGATGATGTGATATGATGATGAGGAGTTGGAGAGTGCAATAAGAAACAACAGCCCGTTCACCTTGGTATGTAATCGGAAGAGTAAAAATTGGAAGAGGTATTACGTCTTGCGTCAAACATGACCAATCTACAACGGAGTCGTTTTTATCCTAGTCTCTCCTCTCTCGTTGTGATGATGTGAGGAAAGGCGAGCCAGAGTTCCGACGTTGCGGCCTGGCTGTGGCGAGCTGTGCGTGAATGGAGAGCGTGACACGCGGGTCGACGGTGAGGTGATTGTGATGCTGATGCTGATGCCGATGGCGTTGGTCGCGATGATGCAGATGCAATCCTGAGGACGCAGTGTGGAGATGTGCTTCATTGGCAGAAGCGTGAAGGCCAGAGAGAGAAAAAAGAGGCCAGAAGGTCGGGTGTGCGGGCATGCATTCGAGGTATATATTGTGGCCGCAGCAAATTCTTTGCGTGGTGGGCGTTGAGCAAGGCCAGGGAGCCTGTTAGTGGCCTCAGTGAGCGCCGAGGGCAGCCACAGGCATGCGACAGGGGGGCAGGGGGGGCCTGAGCGTGCTGGGCTCCAGCGGAGGTGGAGGGGGCGTGGCGCTAGCGACAGGGCCTGGGTGGTCTGTGCTGGCGGCCCTAGCGCGGGTGGAGCGTGGCTGGCTTAGTCACTGCGGGCTGGCTGCTGGTGGAACCTTCCCGCGGCGGCCACACAGTGCTGGAAGCGTCGCCGACACTGGCGCCGTGTTGCTGACTGAAATGGGGGAAGACAAGGGAAGAAGAAGGAAAACAGGTGACAAAAAGGTCGGAAAAGAAGACTGGAAGAAACCTAAGAAAAAAAGTCTGGTGGTTTCGCCCAACGTCGGCTGTGACTGGCTGGCTGCGTTCGGTGGGCAAAAGGAACAGCGAGCGGCGAGCAGGCGCTGCAGCCTGGCTTCTCCTTCGTCAGGTTCCGGTCAGGTTTCCGTCAGGATTGGCGGCGACTGGACTGTTGCTTTCCAACAGCTTCCGCGCACAGGAGGCAGCCCGACTGCGGTTCCTGGCCGTGATTCGACGTCTTGCTTTTGCTCGCTGCGTATTACGGAGTCAAACGGGGGGCGATTTACAGCCGGCTTGCGCAGCTGAACGGGCTCTAGGGGCGCTCAGAAACCCCGGGGTAGACCCGTCTTGACCGGCTCTCGTACGAAGCACAAGGTTGTAGTAGTATGACTCTTGCACTGGCAGTCGACGACCAACCACCGAGCCAGCCTTTCGGTCTTCTCAGCAACGCCGCTCGTATCGCTCTCACACTCGTCCAGGGAAGCACGAGCTCTTGCTCCGGTGGCGTGTCGTGAATGAAAGAAAAGGCTCCGGGTTTGGCAGCCTGTGCGTCCTTCCGCTGGCCAGGGTTCGGGCGAAGGCTGCCCTAGTCGGGTGTGTTTCGCTGCTCGTGCTCGCGGCACTGCAAGAACACTGCACTGCAAGTGTGTGCTTTGTATCGCAAATCACTTCGAACCGTGGACGCTCTGATGCAACTCGACGAAAAAGAAGCTGGATTTTTCCCCCAGTCCAATTTGCCGGGACGGGATAAGCGAAATGATGAAGTCTAGGGGTATGAATCCTAGTCTCCGGCCGCGGCCCCCGGGAGCCCACACAGCTGTCTTGTCCTTGTACTTTCTCGGTGAGAAAAGGCGAGAGGACGACTTTTGTGAAAAAGAATCTCCTTTTTTCTTTTCTTGGACCTTTTTTCGATGGCTGTTTTACCTCCCTGCCGCTTCCTCGCCGGATGGGCAGGTGTCAAACGCCGAGTCCGTCTATGCCTTGAAATTGGATGCAAGGCAATCTCGAATCCCTGCCCGGATTAGAGACCTGCCTCTGCCTGTGCGCGCACGGAACAATGCGAACTCACTGTGTTTTGCCTTTCCACTTGACCGGCAAGTGCTCGTACCGAGTACTGTCTTCCGTGAATGGGAAGTATCTGGCAGCCTTTTCGATAGTTTTCGTATGAAGGCGTCCAAAGGAGACAAAAGACCGTGGCGTTGCGAGTAATGCTAGTGCGGCCGGGCTATATCGCGAACGCTTCCGTGAAGATATACGGTACCGTCCCTGTCCCCGGAGGCGGCGATATTGATTACATGTACTTGTGTTGCGCACGCTCTTCTTGGCTCAGCGAGAAACAAGAAACGCGGCTCGACTTGTTGGGGACGACGGCGACTGATATTTGCGCCGCGGGCCAGTCGCAAGCATGAGATTGAAGTGATGAACGACGGGCGACGCGTATTCGGACACGAGCAATGCGCATCACCTCGGGCGGCTTACTCCAAGCAGTAATAATGATGATGGTCCAGGGCGGGCGGCTTCAGCTCTTGGTTTCTCCCCTTTGCCGGCCTTGTCGACGATCATCTACTTTTGCGCTTTCGGAACCAGAGACAGGAAATCCGGCGGTTTTGGAGCGAAGAGGACATGGAGGTAGCAGCGTTATTTATCATCAGTGTCATCCATCGCCAACCCGATCCGGACCCGAAAGGCCCCCAATATTACGTAGGACGGTCTCTATCTTTGCAAGGCACAGGTATGCGCGTCTTTTCTTCAATGTGATGTAACGGATGTGTGGAGGAGTGGTGGGAAGCGCCCAGAGAGACGCAATCACCAGCAGCCTGCCTGGCACAACGCAATAACGGCACAAAGCCGGCCGGTCATGTTCATGTTTCCTGTGTGCTGGCAAGCGCCCATCTGGGGATCGCACATCAGCCCTGTGACCACCGGGGCGAGCGGCGCTGGCGATGGCACTCTGTAGCATTGCAGTTCCACGACCATCGGTGGTTGGGTGGTGGTAGGTCGCTACCTATTTCTCTCACCACCGAAAGGAGGCGCAGAACATGAAGTTGCTCTTCTTCCCGTTCGTCACATGGGCGTCGCATCGAAACGATTGACTCGAGGAGGCGCCACACCAGCGCTGGAACCGTCGCGCAGTCCAACGGCCCAAGCTTCGCTGATTGGGCCGCCCTCTTTCTGGATGCCGTGTGACGGGCACTATCGATAGATTGTCCGTATACTGGCTGCGTGATACTACTACTTACCCATTGATATCGACGTGCTGAATCGCTCAGAGGGAAGCGGAAGCGCACTTGTTCGTAGCACTCCGTACGGCCTTTGCGACTCTTGTAGTCCGCTCCACCGTCACAACCGTCGCTTCTGGCGTTGCAGTGCGTCGTGGTGGTGGTGCGGCGCTGGTGATGGGAGGTGCTGAGAAGCGCCGAGCCCGGGGCGCGGTTAAACCGCAGTCATCACTTACACGGAGCGTGAGCGACGTGAACGGGTTGCGTGAAGAAGAATCCTGCTGAGCAAGACGTTCGTGGGAATTAAATTAGTCTGCGTGAATGCATGGACTGTATGACTGCTACTACCTAGTATCACTGCTACTAGTACTGCGACTTCGTACATGATGGATGCAGGCTGGTCCAGTATTTGTTTCATGGGAATATCTGCGAGGCACGTTTTTTCTGGATCCTGTCATGCTATAGTTTCATGCAGATAAAAAGCCCGTATGTCCATCGAGAGGGTGGTGCGCAGATGACATGTATCCTCCTGATGGCATCCTGCATGTAATGCATGACACTGCTCTTTAAGGCAATATTGAGATCCTGTACAGTATCAAGCACCGCTCTGGAATACCGACCAAGACGAGCAACTGCCTGTCGCACACAACATGGAGCAGCAGCACGGTCCTACAGTCGGCTGCCACTCTATTCGCTTGCATCAAATGGCATGGCCGAGGCCTGTCCGAACGCCAAAAGCACGGTCAAGTGCCGCCTGTCGTCTTTGTTCGGCACGTACAAGGCCGAAACGTGCTGGCCGCCAAGGGCCCTATTCTGTCCTTGTTGCAGGTTTGGCGAATGGGGTGATTTCCGGTCATCGCTGGGGGAGGCAAGGCCAGGTCATGAGGACAGATTCCAGTCTGGATGTTCCAGACCAGGCTGGAAGAAAAAGAACAAGAGGCGAAGCTGTGATCGTCGCCTGGCCGGCGCTTCCATCTGTCGTACCCTTGCCTTGCCACATCGGAGTGGCCTGGTTGCCTGGCTATCAGTATGTAGTATAATCAAACAATGGCCATGCAATGTTACGGGCCATAGCTCGTACGAAAGACTCGCTATTACATGCTACTCGAGCGCATTCGTATTGTGCATCCCATCAGATCCATTCGACTTGGGGGGAGCCCTGGCCTGCAAAGTTGGCCTCGACAAGGGCTCCGGCTCTCTCGCGAATCTCTCGTCTCTCTCTCGCTTCCCCTCACATCGCCAGCCTCAATTTCTCTTCTTCTTCTTTCTCTTCTCCGTCTGGGCCCAAGCGCCGAAACCCCGTTGAACCACCGTCGTCATCCGCTGCACACCGAAGTGCAACACAAAGGTTGCATGGTAGAACTCTTTGACTCTGTAAAGTTCGAGTAGTCTGACAGGGGTCCCGTCTGCCGTCCCTCCAAGAAAGATAGAAAGGCGTGGTTTTTTCCGCCACACGGCGCCAAACCACGAGAGCCGGACCTACCAGAGGGCGCCGTTTCTGTGATGGACTGCAAGCCCCGTCACCTCGAAAGGATCAATGGGGGGGGCTGCGGCAAGGGGGGGAACACGGCTGCCCTTGCGTCGAGATTTTGCCTGAGAAGCCACACCGCAGCAATTGACTTTTGAGGTCTGCGTTAGTCTTCTTTTCTCTGTCTCTCCATGATGGTGCACGCCCTTGTCAACTGCACTGATATTTGACTGGGCGCAGGAGGGATGTCCGGGCGAGCAAACAACTCTTCTACACTTATTATGATCCTGCTCTCCTTTGCTCGCTTGAGCACCATCAGCGTCAGTAGGAAGGACGAAAGGGTGAAATGAGATGGCCAAGACACGGGCGTCCAAACCCTGGACACAGTAGAAATGGGTCATGAGACGAACACCCAGCTGTTTGCGCCGGCCGGGGGGCATCAGAGACAAAGAGCGGGAGAGTTCGGCGCCTCAACCCTGAGCCCACTCGCCCGGCCTGCGAGTTGTCTTACTTTTTCTTTGCATACTTGTACGTATTCAATTTCTCGCTTCCTGTACGAATGCACATACACACCTACTTTTCGTGGTGGATGGACGGATGCTCTGTGCCTATAGTAGTATTATCAAATATATATCAAATCCTCTCCCAACGACTCAGCCGATGGCCTAATGCACCGGCTGCAGAGTGCCTGGCACCCGCGGCAGGGTTTCCGGGTGCTAGCGGGCAAGGCACCGGCGCCGATGGCAGTTGACTTTCTGCTAGAGCCGCGGAGAGAGACATGATCCCTGGCGTGCCTGAATGGATGGAGGCTGTTTGTCGTTGGTCGTTTGCTTCAGTCGGTTTGTACTGTGCTGTGCTGTAATAATATCAGCGTGCTTTTCAAGTTGCTGATCCACAAACACACGATCTCGTACAGAACAGGTACCTGATTACGTACACGCTCGTACTCGTACCGAACTCCAGCTTCCGTCCCATCTCCAACCTCCCCTCCATCATTCTCATCATCATCATCATACTACAAGCCACCACAAACCATCCCAGCTAGCAACATCAATCGCTCGTCGTCCGAAAAACAGGTGGACCTCGTCATTAAACCCTTGTCCATCAGCCATCTCCAGTCTTTGTCCCCTTCCCACCGCACCGCACCGGGTGGGACCTCCGGACCTCGTCCCACCACGACGACGGGAGCTCGCAGCTCCAGAAGCACCCACGCCGCAGCGAGCCGCTCCCGCGCATTCCCAGCCAGCGCCAGGCACGGCACACTGTGTGTCATTATGGGACAACAACTCGAAGACTGCAAGCCATCTTCATCATCCACAGATACCTACCTACCTTACCCAGTCAAGACCAGTACACTGTACAGTTACGGATTGCACAAACGCACCCATCGTCCAAGGTAGGCGCTTGTACTACCGACTACCTACAAAGGCATGTTGACGCAACTTGATTCATGCTTCCATCCCATATCCCAGGTATGGTCCCCTCTCTCGTGTGTCGTGTCGTGTGTTGCGCGAGCCCGGCTTGGCTTGTACCTGCGTCGCCCCGGCTTCTCTTGTCCGCTCGCTTTCCCTCGACCTGCATCGAGGAAATGCTGCGAGACGGAGCGCCCTATCGGCATCGTCGACGGACCTTTTTCTGAGCCCCCTCTTGCATCGGCTCAACTAGTTGTATGAAGAATGTAGTAGTACAGACTACCCCAAATCCTACGGCTGCTACGAGTATCACCACCAACTACGTGAACTTGTGATGTTCGATTCTTGAGCTGCTTCCGCCGTCGCAAAATCTGCACGACGATAGCAGGCACGAGACCCAGAGCCTCCTTCACCGACAGTGCTCCCTCTGCTCTCTTCTTGTCACCATCGACCTCCTCCGGAACGTCTCCGCACGGTCGCCGCAGCCTTGCCTCGTCCGGGCCCTAGCTGATTTCTAGAAGAACGATGGCCTGCCTGCACACCTTGGAGAGCGTCCCGGTGTGATGTGATGCTGGTCTCGCAGGCCCACCCCCTTCCCTGGCCCTGCGCTGCCTTCCCCGAAGCATCCATCCAACCATGATCCATGCTCCCTTGGATCCCTGCCGCCGGAGGGTGTGGCCCAAAGAGGCTGCCTGGAGGCCACTAGGGCTTGGCCTTTGCCCGTCCCTTGTTTGACAAGTGAAAAATTTTCAACACTTCATTTCGTGGGCCGTCCCTCAATCAAACACGAAGCAATCCTGGTGTCTTTGCTGGGCGATGGATGCCTCCTTGCAACCTTTTACTTGTTTTCGTCAGCTCGTCTGGATCACTTGGTTCTCTTGTTCTCTTGCTGGTCAACCTCACCCTCCCATCAACCCAGCAGGGCGGGATGTGACTCACAGCAAAGCCCCGTCCTTTCGTATGTATTATCTCCCAATCGCTGGGCGCCAGAGCTGTATTGCTGTCCAAAGCTGGTGGCCGGTCGTCGAATCGGGCGTTGAGATGCCGCGGTTTTGGGCGCCGATTGGCAGCCGGCTTCTCACCCCCAGTTTCACGCAAACGCCACACCAAAAAGACGCCCATGCCAGTGCGAGAAGAAAAAGACGAAAGACCAGCCAGGGAGCACCAAGACCAACAAGGGAGCAGAGGCCCCGCCGCGTCTGGACGCAGGGATCTGACCCGTTAGCCTGGCTTTGTCCATGGTTTTTCTCACGACACCCCTCGAGCTGCTAAAGAGCTGGCCTCAACTAAAGGTAAATGGGTAATAAGCGAAAATCGCCAGCTCGAGGCTAGCAATTGCACCCACACCCGTCTGTTCCCACTAATCGAGTCTGTTGGCGAACATCAAAAGACATCACAGACACTTTTGAGCGGAGAAATAAGTGCCAGGCCCGGGGATGCGGACTCCTCCCCAGGTCGTGACAGCCCTTGCTTCTCGTCTTCTTGACCGACTCTTTCTCTGTCATGCAAGACGTACATGACGAGCATCTCTGAGAGTGAGGGGGGGATAAGAAAATTTTCGTCGACCGGCCCGCGCACCATGACGAGAATCCCCGGCGCATCTCAGTGGTCCGGTTGAGTCGCGACGACAAAACAGGGCAAAGGCCATCTGCGACTACGGAGTACGGATGGCTAAGAGTGGGAAAGCAAAAGGTCGTCGACGATGCTGATACGTGAGGAAGACGGGGGATGCATTGGGGACGATGCACAATGATGGAACCCAGATCTCTGCGCAACGTGTGTCCTCTCTGGCTTGCGACCATGTCTACATGTCTGCAGTGAGGGACATGGCCCCTTACTCTTTTCTCTGATGGAAAGACAAAGACAGGCCAAAAAAAACATCCGAGGTCAAACCCCCTGGTCTTGCTTATCTGGACCGCTCAGATGTCATCCATCGATATCCATTAATAGGTACATTGGCGTTGGGGGTCTTGATGGCGGAGTTTGATAGCAAATGCTACCGGGAGGGTCCAAGAGTCCCATGCAAAACACATCAGTCTGGTGCTACATAATTCGCGATGCTTAGGTCATCCGAGATGCGCAGGGAGTGTGACGCAGACGGGACTTACAAATGGTGAGCTTGCCGAGGAGATTCCATCTCACGGCGGCAAGATGTCCATGGCCGGTACTCCGTACAATGCCGCCAACTCAGACCGGCCAGCGTCTACTCTCTGAACAATCGAGCCCTGACATATCATATCGGTGATATCACATCGATAGGCGTACGACGGGTGATACGGTCGCGGCGCTCTGCAGGCTGCCTGCCACAAGAGCCCAGGGCGATGCCCAAGCCCAACGCAGCAGCGAGCCGTCGTGGCCGATCAAACAGCTGGAGCCTCAAGAGGAGTGCACCAGTTGGCCCCCTTGGGGTCTGCGGCGGGAGGCGAGAGAGGCTCTCTCGTGTGTGGCACCCCTTTTTGTATACCCATTCGTTCATGCAAACGGAAGCAAATGGAGATGAAGATCGCGATGCAGACCTGCATCAACCCTAAAATCGCGACGCACGTGTCACGTCTCGCCGTTGGATACATGGCATCTCTCTACTTGTAGGTAGTATGCAGTAAGCGTGAGCGGGAGAGACAGCGAGAGAGAGAGGGTACGAGAGCCCTATCATCTCAGACCTGCTCGCTGGTCCGCTGCACTGCCGTACAGGAAGCCGTGTTTTTGTGGCTGTTTGCATGCACGATGTGCCGATGGGGTCCATTTCTGGCCTGGAATACTGCTGCCGCCAGTGCTATCATCACGTCCCCCATCAGCTCTCATTGTAAACGCCCCCCTCTTCTAATTCAGGCCACTGCAGATTCATGCCTTATGATGCGGCAGCAACAACCACCACCAGCTAGTAATGCCAAAGGGCTGGCAGCGAGAGGCGTGACTGTGGCATTTGGATACGCCTTTGTCTATCCGAAGAAAGAGGAAACCCCATTTTCTCAGGTGTTGCAACTACCGGGCTCTGGCGCGAGAACTAGGACATGGCCCATGGAGGGTGTTGTTGCACGAACGACTCCAGCTGTGACTGCTGCTGCTGCTACTGTGACTTGTACGCCCATTTCTATAATTAGGAGAAGTGGTGAACGACGACCAGGCGTAAAGGATCAATGGATTTTGTCTTCTTGAGCTGCCGTCCCATTGCACTGCCTTGAGTCTATTCCACACACACCGCACAATACCCGACACGCTAGCGCTTTTGCAACGATGCTGAAGATATTTGTGAGGTTTGGGAAGACCGATTCCTTCGAAAAATAAAAATCTGGCAACCCCCCACTGTTGATCCCATTCATGCAGCAACAAAGTAATGGAATCCACCCGGATCTGCCAAAGATTCTGTCATTCATGCTTGTTCCGCTAATTAATCCATGCCCCTTCAATTGTGTTCTTCTACTACTGTACATACAGTACGGAGTACTCGTAGAGGGGTCTGGGTTCGATTTTTGTCATTCAAGAAAGAAGTGGGCGCATTGACGACATGGTGTGCTGTAAATAGCCAGAGGGGATCTGCTCATGCTAATGCAAGTTTGCAAAAGAAAACGGGGGTTCTGCTGAAGTAGGATGATATCGTCATGCAGAAAAAAAAAAGAGCGGCAGTCTTTTACGGAGGCGGTGACGGCAGCGTACATTTTCTGACGGATCACGTTTGCAGAAAGATTTTTTTTTTTTTTCTTTAACTGGGATTTTTCTTTTGTTAGTGGCGTGTTTCTTTCCATATCGTGGACGAAGCGAGAGGTGATTTATCAGGTAAGGTATGTATGTAGTACATACTGCGGGCTTCTGAATTATTGGAAACTTTGTCTAAGACGCTCCGGGGAGAGAAATCCAAACTCCCTCGCTTGGCGATATGTTGAATGCCAGAGACAACGCACAAAAAAACAAAACAAACGGAGATTTTTCACATCACCCATGACGTACAAATGAGTTTTTCTCTGTCCTGTATTTTTCTCTTTTGACTTTGATAGAGAACTTTGTTTCCCCTTGACTGGAGTAGAAAGCTTGCTGTATTGTCCCGCAAAAGCTTCCACAGTATTTGCGCAAATCTGCTACTGCTGCTAGCTAACTAATACAGTACTACGAAGGTTTTTGTTCCTGGATCGCGTGCCCTCCTTACGGGAGCCAGCGGGACGGGCGTATGAGAGGCTTGCGGGAAAATAAAACAACACATCTTGGAGGGAAGAAAAAGATGGGATGGCGCTTTTTTCTTTTCGTCGCCCTTTTCCTGTTCCAGCCACGTGGAGATGGGCCGAGATGGGAGAGTGGGCACGCATTACAGATGTGGCTGTGCATTTTGCTTACGACTTTTGATTCCAACACATCTTGAGATGGGGGAATTCGTCGTGGTGGCACAGTATGAAGCTACACGTGACTCAGCCGAGCGGCCGGGAACCACCCGCCACACCCACAACTCGCCGAGTGACGCCACACGCTAGAACTGGACGCGGCGGCAGAGCTTGGATGGGGCCGGGGAAAACGTGGCGGGCGGGTGTTTACGTCATGGCCCGGGGCCCTTTCTTTTTTTTTTTTTTTTCTTTCTTTTTTTTCCCCCTTCCCCTGTGATTGATGAGTTTGAGCAACGCTGTCAGTTCTCTGCCTTTTGCAGGCGGTGCTTTGAGTTGATTCATTGGGTGCCCAACAAAACGAAAAAGGAGACAGCCCTCTTGTCGATCTGCAAGCTCTTTATGTTTGTTTGCCTGACCTGATTCGGGAGCTGCAGCTCGTTTCCTACTTTTTGCTCTGGGGGTGTGTGTGCTCGAAAAGGCGGGTGATGGGCAGGATAGCTGGCGCCGGCATGACGCAATGGACGGTGATGCATCAGGCACAAGACGGGGGTGATCCCTTTTTCTTTCACGACACGTCCTCGTCCAGCGAAAATCGTGATGCATGCAGATACATTCTACTGTACTGATTCTTGTGGATGTGACGCGGATAGCCGGGACCAAAGCACGTCTGACAGACAACCCGCAAAAGTGTTCCAGGTCTTCGAGATCATCGTCAAGTGCGATGGCTGGAAGGGGGTGGCTGGAAGGCAAAAGAGAAAAGCAAAGAAAGGGTCTTCGGGTGGAATGACTCACAAAGACGCGGAACTTACTGCACACCTTGCCTATTGCTTTGCTATGCTGGTAGTACTATTTGCCATCTTATAGTATATCAAATGTAAAACAGCACAATTGGTGATGGGGAATTTTTGTGAGGCAAACTGTCGTCACGCCCTCCTCCTCCTCCTCCTCCCCGACCACCCTGGTTTTTCGTTTCTATCAACTGGATGGGAAGAACTCGGTTTGTGTCTTGGATGAGGGGGGGCTGGGGGGGCTGGAGGCTGGGGGGTTGGTCTGGAAAAAAGGCAGGCAAAAAGGGGGGACGCGCGTGTAAGATGCCTCGCCAGCTGCGCGAACGAAAGGCGTATAGAAAACGGATTCGCGTCGTGAGGCGACGTTATAAGGCGTGAATATCAAGTCGGTTCTGATGGATGGATATAAAAGTTCGCGGATGGAAGGCTAAAAAAGCAGGCAGCAGCCAGAAACGCGGCACTTGAGACGAGGAAAAGTTCTCCCGTGGCGAAGGATTGGATGCCTTTTCAGCGAATGAGCGTTCGCGCATTGTGGCATCTGAATGGGAATCCTTTCTTTTGCGCGCCTCGTCGCCATTCGTGTGCCTTTTTTGTCGCCTCTGGAGAATATTCTGGATGCGAACTCGCGCGTCGACGTGTTCACGTGCCACGCTTCTGATTCTCGCTCTCTTCCTAATGTAAGGAACGCGCGCATGTGAAAGGCACGACTCCGCGTGAAGAAGATGGCGCGCGGCCCGGATTTGCTGCACATCGGGGGCGATTCACGATGGTGATATGCGGGTTTTGACTCGTTGATCAAGTGTGCAAGTGACGGCAACGATTGGTTAGCAAGTGCTCCGCGTAAGACGTCTGCCTTCTTCCTTTTCCTGTTTTGCTTTCCCAGCTTCTGCCTATCGTTCATGCATGCAGGGGAGAGCTTCATCCTCCTGCTCGTGACAGCGGAGGAGGAAGAGGGGGGGGGTATGATTAATGGGCCGGTGGCGATGTCTTCGTTCTTACCGCGGTGAGAAGATCACGGCGTAAGTTGAGGTGGATGGATAGGGGTACTATCTCGCACTGGGTTGATGTTAAGGCGTTTGTATGGCATCTCATTGGTGAGTATCATTGACGCCATGATGCTGGTTGACGGGATGTCATAGAAATTGTCACGGAAGGAACGACGTTTTGCCTCAGGCTTTGTGTTGGGTTGCGATTCGAATCTGCCTTGGGCGTGAAGAGGCAAAGCGAAGGGGCCGTCTGGCAGCTATTGGAGTCATCGAGTCACTTGATGGAACTTGATGCCCATCATGTTTGCTTGGAGCATGTGAGAGTTGGTTGAGTCATCTTGGTCTGCCTTTGGGACTCTCAAGCCCATCTATTGGTCTTGGTGATGTGACGAGGACTTCGGAGCTTGTTTCTTCAACTTGACTGGGGTTCCGATACTTGCATCACCGCTATCGATCATCCATCTAGCAGCAATGCTCTATTCGTGTAAGTCAAACCGTCTACCCCTGAGATGTGCAACAATGGCCAAGCTCCGTCAAGGTTCATCAACCGCAGCACATGATGCTCAGCGAAGCAGATCCACTGCTTTATGCTGATGACAAGAAGTATCTCGGAAGATTGGAGTTGTAGGGCTCCAGTCCAATCCGCCCATGTAGCCCCGGGCCACATCCCTCCATCATCACCATCATCATCCTTTTTCTCGTCCAGAGCACAACGCAAAGCCCAGATTCCAAGCACACCTCGTCCCTAGACAAAGCTACCGTACCCGTAGCGTGTACTGCTATCTCACTCCCAAACTCGAATGAGTCACGGAATGAGTGATGATCAAGCTCTCTTTGTCGACCAGCTCGGCTTTCACACCGGTTGGCAGAAGAACAATCTCATAGGCGGCTTACGGGTAATTGAACATGCTACATCGCAATCCTGATTTGTTCCCTCTTATGCTGACTCCTACAACGGCTCATTTTATCGTAGTATCATGTGAGAATGGATAGACTTGTCGTGACCACGACTGCCTGTAACCCTTCCGAAACTATCTATACCCAACCACAGAAGGAACAGTATCAGAACAATAACCGGATCATATTCTCAAGGCTTGGACGTTGGGTAGTAGTATAGACCCCTAACCTCGTTTTGGGGGAATGTCGCGACACATTTATTCCTGGATAGGCCAGGTTTTGGATATTATACAGAAAGTGAGTAGGTGCGAAAGCAGAATAATCCCCCGAATAGAAGAACCATATGCTCAATCGTCTTTCCGCCATGTCTCTCTCCTATGAGCCAGACCGTTGGAGTATCTGGCTAGACCCAAACAATATACTTCGCTGCCATCCCCCTCACCTATTTGGCTAACATATGGCATCATTTTTGCGCAAGTAGTCTCCTTTTCGTTTCTTCTCGTTGATAATCGTCATGCCAGGACCCTGCACTTGTTCACGTAAATACGCCAAGTCCACATCATTTTGCCCAAAAGTAGATCATGAGTCTTCATATACCACTGTTTATAGTATATAGATCCTGAGCATTTCCTGGAAATTGCGACTCAACTTCGCATCATAGGCGTATTGTCGTACACACGATGCAACAATTCCTTTCTCTCTTCAAGGATGGACAAGCTTTGCGCTATATCGTGAACACATCCTAACCACCAAGTACATGCCTACACATGAACTTGAACTAACCGACCACAAGAACCATCATTCATGCTAGCAATGATCAATGAACGTCTCACTTGATTCCATTACCGAATCAGCCTAACTCAGCTTGTACCCCAATCCAGACATGGAAGAGCACATCCATCCTATCAAGTCTGGTACGTTTTCATCTCTCAAGATTATCCTCTCCTCACGACATCCCAGTCCCATATCCTGGTATTACCCTTTCGTCAATTTACTATTACACTGATATAAGTTACTCTTATTCGACAACCATTACCTTCAATCACACAGACATAAGTCAAATTTCCACAACCCTCCTCCCCATAACCTACACAATCTCCTTCAGATCCCCACTTCAACCTCTTGACAGCGGCTGAGCAAAAAGCAAACAAGCCCCAACCTGATCTCTCACTGGGCCTTACTGCGTCGGGATAATGTAGACTTGTCTTAGAGCCAGGCGGTAAATCTCTACAAGCACTTGCCTCTGACAAGTACCTTGGATCCTCACCTTGCGGAACGCATCCAGGAATCTCGGATTTCCGACTCTTTCTCCGCCGATATACCACGTATGGTGTGAAACACAAGATTCACCCTAGATGTCGGCTTTTTTTTTTCTTTTTCTTTTTCTTTTTTTTACCTCGGTAGGCCGCTACTACTTGTAGCTGCTACGTATCTTCGGGCGTGCGCTGGAACTTGCTCTTGAGAAGTAGGTAGAGGTTGACGAACTGCTGTGTCTAGGTAGCCAAGTTTAGCTCTACGTACATGGAGACCGCATCGTCAACAAGAACAGCCATGTGGTAAGTATGCAATTCGGGCGTGAATATTGCATGCACACCGGAAACTACCTAGTTACACTTGCTCGCTATTAGACCTATGTCAGGAATAAGGCTTTATTCTCGACAATGCAGCAACCTCCCACGTCATATGCAGCCACAGTTGCCAGTGAACAATCCCACCGTGCGCCAGATCAACCATCATTTACCATATGCATCCCAAGATATTCCTATAAAAAGCATCTCTGTGTATCAAGGGGCTGTACAATGATCCTTAGGAGGATAACGCTCCCCTTTCTATCCAGTGATGTCCGCGAGGAAGACACATTATCGAATAATGTTCCATCTCAGACACTGCTAATTAAAGTGAGCAAATTATGTAGCCTGGACTCTATATCATTCATCATCATATATATACAAAAAAGCCTCGTTGAGCGGAAAGGGACAGGCAATCAAGCAGCATCCAAGGGCTTGTGGCCGTATATGGTGTGAAAAGGAAAGTATGAGTGGAACTTGGGTATACCATTGTGCTCTGCAATGATAGACTTGCGGACCTCAACGAGGAACATTTCGATCTGGATCGTGGTCCATCCCAATCCGTGATGAAGTGGCCGCCTGGCTAGCCCAACAAGCCCCCACATGATGACATCTCGTAGAATGTGGCCGCACTCCTGGAGACGCCTCAGCTTTGGCCACGGGCCATTCGGGCACTTGAGGTCTATCTGGTGGATGCCCTGGAAACCAGCAGCAGCGAGCTCGTCTTTAACGTTGAGGATCCCGTGGAGATTCGAGCCGAGGGCGGCAAGGCCGTCCCCCAGGTATCGTAAGAAATCACGCCAGGCATATGGCTGGTTGCATGAATCGTCGTCACAGGCAGCAACATAGTGGAATTCCTGGATCTCGACAAAGCCACCGGGCTTCAAGTGCCTGAAAGTGAGACAACTCTTGTTAGTTAGGTGCATAGGTAGTTCGAGTGCTGAAGATACGGGCAGACTTGCTTGTAAATCCGACTCCACAGCTCAGCCCGATTCTTTATGGAGTGGCAGGTGTGGCGGATGTGGATAAAATCAAAAGAGTTTTCGGGATACGTCCACCCCGCTTCATGTTCGATATCGTCGACAACGAACAACACGTTCTCTGGGACCCAATCGGGCTGGATGGGTGATAAATCCATGCCATGAAATGTTGTCTTGGGATACATGTCGGCCACTAGAAGACGGCGTCAGACGATGAATTGCACGCGGGGAAAACGCATAAGACAGAGAACAGTAGGAGGATGATCTCGTCCTTTTCTCATGAAGTGTGCAAGTCTGACAAACTCAGCCGATAACAAGTTGAACCATCATTGGTAACTCACTTTCAATAGGCCATTTCCCTGTTCCAGTACCTGTTTTCCTAACGTTAGTACAGGAATGGGTGCGTCGAAGCCACGTTTGGAAATGAAAGGAGGTTGAGGGTGGATATTTCGGGAAACTGCTCCTGAGGCTCACCTAAATCGAGGACTTCGGCACCAGGCTGTTGCAGCCGCTCATGAACGGGAGCATAAAAGTATACACCCTCGCAAAGGTGAATGGTCAAATGATGCTTCAGGTCGTCACGGTACTGTTCTGTCTCGTCGTTGGGGAAGGCGTATTGCCCGGCATGATACGCATGGTACCGTAGGCCTCCGTCGATGATGTGCTGGCGAATGCTCTCGGTGAGACTCCGCGTATCGTCGTAGCTGTCCTCATCCTGAACATATTCGCCTTGCTCCAGATGTCTGATACGGAGAGCCTCTTGAGATGTACCTACGGTGATGGCTGAACTGGTAGAGGTGGGCGATGGAGGGCGGCCGAGGCGGGTTGGGATTGGCTCGCTGCTTGCATCGTCATCGGTCATTGTGTCTTTGTTGGAAAGGGAGGCGGAAGGCGGGGTGAAGTCGTATGCAGTAGGTAAATTCATATAGACGTGGGGCTGTATGCGAGAGTATGCGAGAATCGAGTGTGCAAGTAGAAGGACACACTAAAGATTCTGATGGCTGATTGTATGTATATCGAGGAGATGGGTAAGAATGAGATTCAAAAAATTGCCTTTGAACGACTGAAGATGGGTAGCCGGCCGTATCTGTGAGACAAACTCTGCAGGTGGCGGTTGGCGGTGCCGTGATCGAAATCGAAACCAAGATCGGCCTGGAGCCTCAAGTACGATGTTGACCGGCGGCAGGCTAGGATAATTTCAACACTGGATCGGGCTGTAGATAGATGAGAAGCAGCCGTAGGTGGACAATTACTGCATCATCCAGCCTCCCGGGGGGGCAACGCCGACTAAAGTACCTGTATGCTTCTCACAGAGCGTTTTTGATCAGACGGCGCTAGGCCCGGCCCACGGAGACAAATTCTGGAGCCTCTGCTGGGTCCTGCTGTCCAAGTAGAGGACGGACAGGTTGCTATCGTGCTGCCAGTGTCGAGGAATGCAGTGCGGCGGCAGCCTCGTGCAGTAGCGCTGCAGACCAGCAACGCGGCGGATAGTTTTCACGTCTCGGTCTTGGCCGGCCGTGGTACAAGTCGGCGCCGGGCACGGCGTTCGGCAGGGAGTCGGGGGGGGAGGCTGGAAGCTGGCACGATCGATCAGCAAGAGACGGCCTCAGTCGTGATTGTTCCAGTTGCCGTCGGGCGGGCTGTTGGTTGCAAGTGGAAGAAGGACGAGACAGAAACCCCTTCTAACTGTCTCGCAGCACCACTCAGACAGGGGGACGAGTCAAAGCAGATGAGCTTAATACGCAGGGCGACGTTATACCGGGTCGTGCTCTGGGAGCGGAGTCCTCCGTCCGCGGTGCCAGGAACATGGGGAAGCTGACGTTGGCAGGGGGCGGACCGTAGGGATCCTCGGGGTTCGACACAGCACAGCATCAACGAGGGTTTGCGCACATCGATAGAGGCAACTGATGAGGCTGAGGGCCCACGGTTCGTGGATCGATCCACGGTCTTGGGGTCTGCGAACTAGCAAGGAGAGAAAGGGGGGGGGAACGAAGGGAACCTTATCAGATGAAGTATATCGGATCGACCGCCTCGTGATGGGTACAATGGTCGAGAGATTGCAACAACTCGGCACTCTTGCTCCGGCTCCGCAGTCCGGTATTCGCATGCTGTTCCATACTGGTTGGTACACGTACTCTGTGGGCGCTTGCAACCATTTGCTCCCTGCTTATTTACAAGCTTGAGCACTGCCGGCCATGGGCTCTCGGGCCCATTCAGGACGCTAGCAGTGCCTGCTTGCCCTGCCGTCATGCAGAATGCTATTCTTCCGAGCAGAACATTTTATGTCGCCGGTGTCGATGCTCCCTCAGGCCATGTCCAGCAACGGGGTAACCAACATGTCCTTGGAGAGTGTACCCGTGGAATGT
Source organism: Trichoderma citrinoviride (assembly GCF_003025115.1). NCBI lineage: Eukaryota > Fungi > Ascomycota > Sordariomycetes > Hypocreales > Hypocreaceae > Trichoderma > Trichoderma citrinoviride. The sequence continues at coordinate 2,705,625 of NW_020194711.1, read as the reverse complement.
ACGGACTCACCTTTGAAATCCGGGAAGAGCATAGAGTCGTGAAGCTTGGAGCGGCTGCTCATGACTATAATTTCTAGCGCACGCCAGTGGCTGAAGCCTCAACCCGACTGCTTGCGCTCTCCCGCATGGCGGCGCTTGCACTCCGTCGAAGCTGGCGCCCCGTCGACTCGGTCCGTGAGATGGCGTGACTGTATTGTAGCGGCAGGATGTCATTGGTCGCAGCCTCGTCTGATTCGGAGCAGGATGCATCATTCATCCAAGTTCCGGAGACATACCAAGCTTGATTTCTGATGTTCCGAGTCGATCGATGCCGCATGATTCAGCGACATTCTTTGTTCTTTCCGTGCCGTGTCTATGAATAGGATGAAGCGCCTGAAACGCAACGAGTTGGACGAATGCGGCATGCCAAGCCAACAGGCCAGACTGCTCCTGTACAAGTACGGACCAAGGTCGAGGGAAACGAAAGGCCAACAACTGTTGCAGACTCTGTATTGCTCAGTATTCACTTTGGACAGCAATTGTTCTTTCGGCTCGCGATCGATGGTGATGGTTGGGATGGCATGTATTACTGTACTCTCATTACCTTAGTCAACCAATTGGAAGGAAGAGGTCTTGCAACTTCCAGATGGAATCATGTATGTAGGCCAGCAAGTGCTTGGTCATGCCTTCCTGCATCCGTCTGCACTTGCATCTCACTTGCACCTTCTCGATTGCCGGCATCCAGTCATAGCGGATTCTTCGTCCGTGATAGCGCCTGCTTCAAGACGCCCGCGCTTCGTACGGCAGGTGCAAGGTCTTGTCCACTCCCATTCCTCCGTAACTTACCTACCTACTCTGAATTGCATTCATTCCCAATTCACCATCACTGCCTTTTCTTCTCATCCTGGGAATTCGTCTCACCATCTCATCAACCAGACCGGGCCAGGCTTCCTTCCGCTAGGTTGCCTTTGTTTTCCTAACTTATGCAGAGATGCTTCAGCGCTTTGCTCCTTCAACATGGCAGGATTGTTGAATCAAGAAAAGCCTGTCGACGACCAAATGCACCAGCAAGTCAATCTCTAATACCAAGTTGCAGATCGCACCCTTTGACCGCTGGATCCACGACGCAATAGGAACTCCTCTTCTTGCGGATCGACTACTAGTAGTAGTACTATCTGCGGATATTACAGGCAGCCCTTTTCTTCCCTGGCCGCTCCCCTAGTCAGGTTACGGCCCCCGTCTCCTCTCGAGGCCCTCTTTTCGCATCCCCTCTCGGCTTCGACGCTTCAAGCCGACCCGACAGAAGGGAACGCTAGGCGCCTCCTCTTGTCTGCTTGGACTCGTCTTACCCACCTTGAAAGGATGGCATGGGCAGCTATGCCAAATTAGAGCCACAAGCCGGGCGGGGGAGGATGAAATATCCTACGGCTATGGCGGCCCCTACGAAACAGTACGTGCTACAGGGCACAAGATGCAAAGTCTTGCAATTGCTCATCGAGGCTGGTCCGAGGTAGGCATTTCAGGTCATCAGGCTGCTCCGAATCTTTGGTGGCCCAAGCTTTGGGGACCCGTCCACAGAGCGGATGGAGATGCTGCTGAGTCGAGATGGTGGACCAGAGTCTCCATCGTCTCGGCTGCTTACGGGCGAGCGCCGGCTTTACCAATCCTGTTTGCCTGTGCTGGCAGCCCCTAACGACGCTTAGTGGTGAGGGTCCTGCAATCAAAGATGCAATCCTTCAGATTACCAAAGCTTTGGGAAGAATCAAGACACAGATAGCCTATGGTAATTATAGTCCAGGCGTATGCCTATCCCGGCTTTGGAATGAAAGGGTGTATACACCCGATGCTTCGAACAAAGCTTCCTCCGGTATTCCCATTTACGTTGAGCTGAATTGACGACCACTACATACACCCTGGTCCACTTCGATAGACTGACTTCGACAGATTGAGGTTTGAAGAGCAGGCTTTTGGCACAAGTTCCAGTCTGCTCTTATGACATTTGTTGGTCGATGCTTTGCATACGGGGAACTTGCTCATGTCATCGAGCTCCTAGACCGCAATATGGCCCGAGTGACGTCTATTTAGAGACGCTGAGTAAATTCCAGGTGCATCCAACAGACAATCGAGCCACAGATTTTCGTTGCGTATCGTTCGATTTCCCACCTGCCAGGACGGAATGGGGCGTCCCCAGATCAGGTTGAGGCCAACATTACATATCTGTATGCGAGTCAGACTATCGAACCATGAGATTGGGATAGGCCTACCAACTGGCGTTGGATAAAGTTTGCATCCCCAGATCCAAGACAGTGGTACCTATTGCTACGTTTAGCATAACCGCATGTGTCCAGTATCATCAGTCTAGCCTCAACATTTCTTTATCATCAGCAGAACCGTAGCTCATGCGGGAGTTTCCCAATCGCATCACGCTGTTCCTTCCTGCTCTCAAAGAGACCGGGACTCTCCGATGTAGACCTGTAATATGGGCTACTTTCACACCTATTCAATGGGCATTTTCTTGTTCCTTCTTGGTGTGATGAATCCAGTGGTTTTGAAGCAAACTGATCTTGGTACATTAGCTGTGATGAACTGTTTGATAGAGCCATAGAATACTTCTATATCAGCAAGTAGAGATGAGCTCATCATTTGGCAACTCAGTCAGTAAGGAGATGATTTGTCTTAATGATAGTCGTCAGAGGGGTCATAAAAGTCCCCCTGCTTAACAGTACACAGAATGTTTTTGTCCAGTAAAATCAACAGTATAACTCCAAGTTCCCTCCAGCGGAGCAATGACGTGTCCTGCTATATCATAGTCATCTCAGATCCTTCATTTCAAACAGAATGGCAGTCTCTGGCTCATCTATAGCCCCTTTTCGATTCAAAACTACAGAAAGACGACAAAGCTCAGCAAGACACTGAAAACAGTAGCGCCCAGCTTTGTCGAGCCAGCGACGACAGGAGCCCCAGTCGGACGAGGCAAGCCGTGGCCGTTCGTAGGAGCAACAGGCTGAGCATAAGACGCCTCGTGGTGCTGCGTAGGGAAAGGAGGCTCAGTCTTGGACAGGGGAGGAGGCGGGACAGGACACGCCAGACCGCTGCTGCAGAGAGGTTGAGGATGGCAGTCCGTGCCAGACTCGCCGCAGACTCGGAACTCGTGGCAGCCCTCCTCCTCTCCGCCCTCGCAAACCTCGTGCCGGCACTCGGTGGTGCCCCTGCAGACGAAGTTTCGGCGGCATTCGTCGCCCCAGCACGGCTCCTTTGCGCAGTTGCCGTCGTAGCAGACAACCTTGGTGTCGTTGCACTCGTCGTCGTCGTTGGCGGCGCACTGGCGATAGCGGCACTCGCTGCCGCTGTCGTCGCAGACGACAAGCCTGTGCCACTCGTCATCCGTGTCGGCGCAGATCTCGGTATGGCAGCTCTCGCCGTTGCAGACAACGCGCTGGCGCTGACAGTGCAGTTCGCCGCCGTCGCCATCGTCGCGGCAGGGCTCTTCTGGGGCGCAGTGGTCGCCGTAGCAGATGATCTTCTTCCGGTGCCATTCGGGCGTTGGGCAGAGCTCGGTGGTGAGGGTCACGGCCTGGGTGACCTTGTTGCCGATGGGGCAGTGAGGCACGCCGGGGGCGCAGGATGTGATGGTGCTGGTTGTGGTGCTGGTGATTGTGTGTGTGTAAGTCCGCTGAGAAGGAGGATGAGGGGGTTGAGTGGAAGACTTCCATCCGTTGTTTTGATGAGGAGGATCGTGAGCCCAGGCGTGCTCGTGTTCGTGGCCGTCATCGTGATGGTATTCGAGATCTTCGCCGAGTCTGATGTACAAGCTCAGGATAACGGAAAGAGGCCGTTCTTTCTCACGGGCGAGCCGGGCTGCTGCGGTGAGGCCGCCGCAGGTCTGGCACTCGTCTCCAGGACAAGGGGTATCGCACAGGTCAGCGTCAACTTTGCCCGCGGTTTCCATGTCGAGCTCATCACCACAGTAGCAGTCCCTATAAAAGCAAATATCATCAGCATGAGGATCAGAAGAGGTAGATAATATACTAGTGCAGCTGGGATGATAAGACAAAAGGCACACAAACTTACGTGTTATAAGTGCCAAAGAACCTGCCGGGACAGCTCGCCGCGCAGAAATCAAGGTTCATAAAGTCCGTAGAGACGACCTTTCGGAAGAGAGGGAATCCGGCCGTTGACGCCGCACATCCGACGAATCTGAAGTCGCCGATGACCCATGGCTGGTGGGCAGTGTCGTCTTTGTGAGTGTGAGAGTGGGAGTGGGGGGCCGACGAGTTGCTGTAATGGCCGAGGGTGAGCTGGGCGCCCAGGGCGATGATTAAGGGGAGGTGCATAGTCGGGACCAGGGAGAAAAGGTTTGACCTAAGTGTGGATGAAGGATCTCGGGTTTGCAAAAGAGGGCAATGCAGAGACTTTGCTGGGTTGCTGGCCGGGTTGAACGATAGACGCCTTGATGAGGAAGTAATCTGTCTGCCAGAGAGGAAGAGAGAGTATCATCATTTATAAGGCCTGGGAATAACAGTTGCAGCCTTGCCAGGCGCGTCAAGAACATCGACACAATCCATCTTGAAGAATGTTCATGCGGCAGCCAACACCAGGCCCGTCATGCACGAGCCTCCATCGCGAAGAGCGTGTATCCCTCGAGGCCTCTTTGGCGTGTCAGCATTCTCTACCCACTCATGCAGATACTGCTAGTACCCAAGGCCTATCCTCAGTTTCCTTCATAGCATTCTTCGAGTCCGTCTTGCCTCTTGTGCCAAAAGCCGTCTCAGATCCCACGAACATGGAGGTGCCAACTCACGATAAGCTGAGATTTTCTGACGTATGATGAACGGGCAAGGAATTTCCGCCCCCGTCTTACGAAGATAGAGCTTGTTATAGAAGAGCATTTCGAACTAGAATAGTATAGATGCAGAGAAACATTGAAGTCCAGATACCAAACGGTCCGGCATGCACCCAGCGTCACGTTAACAATGGTAATGCGGGATTGCAGCAAGGGAGTGTTAGTTCAGCTATCCCCACGAAGACATTGGTTTCACTTGATTGAGAGATAAACTTGAAGAACAAAACGCGTGGAGTTGTGAGACAAAATCGCGTCGATGTGGGAAACTGTCGCCAGGGTTATGAAACACCATTTACTATTCTACAAAGTAGAAGGCCCTGTAAAGAAGCTCGAGGGAAAATGAGGCTATACTCACCTGGAGGTCTTATGAACGGATCGGATAGCTCAGTATGAAGCGCATATGCTTACTACTATATTCCAATGTTCTTATCAAAGTAAGGTATGAGAAACGAAAATGGGAAGACAGGAGAGGTTCAAGTGAGTGATGCATCACCTTGCGAATGAAGTGAGTGTACTGCCAATGAACTGCCTCGAAAGGTAGCTGTCTAAACAAATGTATAGCGACCCTTTCTATTGTGAGGATCAAGTTGTTCGAGTACACTTACTCAATCGCCAATATTAAGGCTCTTGCTCAATTATCCGCGGAGCTCGTTACGTCCAGCTGTTAAGTAAAGGGGAGTCAGATCCAGTCCAATCATTTGATGCATCTCAAAGTCCCATCGTGAATATCGCGACAAAGGCCCACCGCAAAACCTGTAATAAAGACTTTAGTACTACGTATGACTCTCAAGGGTCCCGGTATCCAATGCCGTCTCTTCTTGACCTTTCGTCCAAGAGAAACTGGAGCCACAGCATCTCGTTTCGTCGGTACATCAAATCCCCGCGCGAAAATAGCCTCAAAACCCGCCCATCGCATCCCACATCCAAACGACTTTATCCGGAAATAAGGACGGAAACCATGCCCAAGAAAGCGAGAGCAAGTAATTTTTTCCAGCCTTGCGAGCATAGACAATCGACCCAACAGCCATCTTCGATCGAGGATTGCCGATGCTAAATCCCGGAGTAAAACGCTTTGAGTTGCTCCTCACGAAAACCCTGCAAGCTTGCGGCACACATCACAGCTGAAACCCACATGTTCATGCGGAGACTGTGGTGATTCGCGCCTGTGTGAACGGATTCGTGTGAGGGACGGTTGGGAGCGGGGAAAGAGATTGGAGATGGAGGTTGTGGAGTGTATATGTTGCCACTGCTAACAGCGGCAAAGCGGCTATTTGATCGTCATGAATCAAGACGTTGGGTATTTGCAGAGCAAACATATATGAAGGCTCATCAGCGCCAATATCACAGCGGCTTCTTACACAAGTACAAGTTCGTGAGGTGGAAGCAAACCGTTTGTGAAACCAACCATAGCAGAGCGCAAACATGACGAGACTCCCCTTTCACGCCGACCACATCGGCTCCCTCATCCGGCCAGACCATGTGTCCGACACCCAGAAACAATTCGACGAAGGCAAAATCACCGCCGAAGACCTGCGCCTAGTCCAGCAATCAGCCATCAAGGAAGCCGTCAAGAAACAGCTGCACAATAACGTACGAGCCCTCTCGTCCGGCGAGTTCGACCGCAAGTACTACTTCTCAGGCTTCTTCGAGAAGCTCGGCGGCTTCCGCGAGGTCAGCCCCGTGCCATGGGACCTCGCCCGCCTCTCCGCGCCGCCCATCGCCGCGCTCAAAAAGTCCGGGCAGCAGTACCCCATGGCCGCCATCTGCGAGGGCAAGATCCGCTACGAGAGCAGCCCGTATCTGGATAACTGGCGGCTGCTACGCGATACCCTGCCGCAGGAGCAGTGGGCGGAGTGCAAGTTCACCATGCCCCCGCCGTGCTATTTCCACCTGAGGCTGGCTCCCGGCAAGTGCTATAGTCCGTCGGCATATGCTTCTGACGAAGACTTCTTTGCGGATCTGGCTGTGGCGTATCAGAAGGAGATCAAGACGTTGTATGACGAGGGACTGCGGAACCTTCAGATCGATGACCCGACGTTGGCGTATTTCTGCTCGGATGAGATGCTGGAATCGTTGCGCAGTGAGGGCGTGAATCCGGATGAACTGTTTGAGCTTTACCTGAAAGCTCACAACGACTGTATCGCGGGTCGTCCCGAGGATCTTCATGTTGGACTTCACATCTGCAGAGGTGAGTAATGTCACTGACATACCAACATCTTCACGTCAGAGCCCTTTCGTTTGTAGCTCACAACAACTAATGATTTGAATAGGCAACTTTTCCAAATCGCTTCACTTCAGTGAGGGGTCGTATGAGAAGATCGCCGAGCGTTTCTTCAAGGTCCTCAACTACGACACCTTCTTCCTCGAGTACGACAATGCCAGATCCGGCGGCTTCGAGCCGTTGCGCTTCCTACCAAAAGGCAAGAACGTCGTCCTCGGTGTGGTGACGACGAAGGAACCCGAGCTCGAGGACCCTCAGGAAATCAAGCGACGTGTCCTGGAAGCCGCAAAAATCATTGCAGACGGTCAACAGCGCAGCGTCGAGGAGGCCATGGAGAACATTGGCATCAGCCCGCAGTGCGGCTTTGCCAGCGTGGCCGTTGGCGCCGAGGGCATGACGGAGGAGAAGATGTTTGCGAAGCTGAGGCTGGTGAAGGACGTTGCAAAGGAGCTTTGGCCGGATCGGCCTTAGAGCTTGGAGAGGGCTGTGTAAGTATTTCCGTAGCCCAATACCATTGATTTGGCGTCTTACTTTACGGGTTCTAGAGCTCAGTGTAAGTGGTTGGTGAGAGGAGCAGAGCTGTCGACACCTGCATGCTTCGATGTGAGCAACGTACGATATCAATGCATTCCCGTTACAGCTGCATGTACTTCGTAACAACTGTCAGATAAGCCCTCATACCGTTGTGACTATTGGCGATTTGCTCCCGGTTCGTACGCCTAGATGGTATGGTCAAGGGAGGATGACTCCTCGTTTCTGCAAACGAAATGTAAGACGAAATACGTCCGCCTATTCGCTCCATCACAACCCACTTATGTACTGATGACTTCTCAGCTAGACGACTCCTGCATCGCATCCTTCAAATAGCCTTACCCCTAAGTTAGTATTTAAGGTCGTCGCCATAAGCCCTAGCCATGAATAGGCAAACCGCTTGTCCATTTGAAGGAAAACGAGGGTTTATGTATTGGGTATCGTGCATTTCATACAAGCCCGAGGGCCCGAAGTGCGTCTGCGAGTTCCGCTAGGCCACCTGCAGGTCGACTAACATGCTGTCCCATTAATATATGCCAATGAGTAATGTTGAATAATGACCTACTATATAGCCCTGCCTTTCCGACTATCAACTGATAAGTAGGGAATCACTGGAAGGTCGAAGAGTTGGTAGTTTCAAACACTCACTCATTATCTTGATCTGCCAGCTTGCCCGAGCCCATTGCTTGTTCCTGCAGCCACCATGCGGTTCCTTTCTGATACCATGGGCCCAGATCGGCGAGCTCTCGGCCCTCAGATGCAGGTCATCGCCGCTGGCCTCCCACGATGCGCAACCTCTTCGCTTCAGGCTGCCCTGGAGTCTTCTCATCTGGGATATTTTCCCTGCATGCACATGGCCCATGTGATGCCCAGCAACGAGCGAGCCGAACGCGTCCTCGAAGCCATGCGGGAAAATGATAAGGAGAAGCGACAGGCACTTCTGCACAAGATTTTTGATGGCTACCAGGCCACTGCCGACTTCCCTGGCTTCTGGTTCATCGATGATCTCATGGACATGTATCCAGACGCCAAGCTGGTCTTGAACCAGCGAAAGGGAGGCGACGAGTCTTGGCTACAGAGCTGGAACAGCAGCATTGCGTTCTTCCGCACCTGGACGTATCTGTTGCTCTGCCTGCCCGTGAAGAACGATCGTCTTCACTGGCATATGCACTATATAGCAAAGAAGCAAATGGGAGAGCGATGGCACACAAACGACCTGGACGGCTTCTATGATGCATACCAGAAGTTCGTGCTCGAAGAGGCCAGGAAGCGGAACCGCGAGGTTTTGACTTGGACAGCCGAGGACGGCTGGGAGCCGCTGTGCAAGTTCTTGGGCAAAGATGTTCCAAAGGAGGCGTTTCCCTGGGTCAATGACGCCGCAACCATGAAGTTCATCCAGAGGATCCTCATCGCGAGAGGAGTGGCATCGTGGCTAGCGATCCTTGGCGGTGCTTATGCGGCATGGACGTATGGACCATCTCTTGTGCAGAATGCATCGGTTCTTGTCCAGCACTTGCTGCGGCAATCTCGTCAGCTGCTGTAAAGGAGGTTGGCTGAGGATCTCTGGGTACTCATCTCGAGCCGAGATTGCCAGTTCACAGACGGAGTGTGATGCGGAATAGAGAGGACAGCCAGGGACAACATGGTGACTAAGGAGCTGTATATCGAGACGATGCTCGAGGGCGAGTTGTTGAATGAGACAAAATGAGTTTGCAGCAATAAAGACAGCACAGGGCACGTGTTAGATGAACAACCATGTCTTCAGGTTGTTCCAGTCAGCTGCTCTGCAGGTGCGACCTACAGTTGATGCCAAAAATGACATGCAGTACATACAGTAAGGGGGCAGGTGCCACTGCTCCGCCTGCCGTGCGAGCGGCGATCAAGCGAAATGACGTCCACGAATGCATGAGACTGAAAAAGAAGGAAGGAGACAAGCTTCCCCGACATCAACTACACCGCGATTATGCCAATGTCCAAGAGCCGCTGTATCAGAATCATCGTCAACTGGCAAAAAAAGAACGTGATGCATCTCCTCCGGGAAGGCTCGAACTTCCAACCTCCTGATTAACAGTCAGACGCGCTAGCCAATTGCGCCACAGAGGAAATCAATTATTGATTTTGCATCACCAATCTTGCCTTATACACACATTGCCATATTATTCATGTGCACTCACTGCTGTTCTGTTAACACTGTCACTTGCTGTTTGCTCTTCCCATTCAATCGGGGTCCTCCGCATCTTACATGTGATGCTGATGAGCCCTATCCTGTGCTGCGTATAAATGCAATCATTGACACGTGAATGCCCCTCGATCCGGCCGTTCACCGGTCTTCCATCTTCCGCACATACCAGCGTCTCTCCTTGCCGTCACTCCTCGTCAACAACCCCCCAGGTCACTGCCTATTACATACATACAACCGGAAATCACTTTAACCTCTACTAATAATATCCCTAAGGTACAACCCCTCCCCAGCCTCAAGGTAGGTAGACACCACGCTGCGTCATCCCCAGCTCCCGAAGCCACGCTTACAGCCGCTTCAGGCTCAGTCTCAGTCACGAGCACACCAACCGCCGCATTCGCCATTTGCGGGGGAGTCTCACCAGCTCTCAACTCCCACGTACCGCTGCAACTTGCACGGCACCGGCCGGCTTTTCCTCCCACCACAACGGCCACGCTTCTTCCGCTTTCAGCATCTCAGGTGCCCGCCCTGCGACTGAATACCAGAGTACATGCTGGTCACGGCTCACACGACACGCCCATCCCACCCGTTTGCCCTCTTGCCGGTCCCCTTTAATTGCCGTCCTCGACCACAAATTTACCAGGTGCAGGCAGGCGAATAACTTGCTGCTGATCCCTGCCGAAAGGCTGCGCTGCCACCGGAACTTTGGCCGCTTAGAGGCGTTTCTGCGCATCGCCGTCGCCGCCATCGTCTTCTTTTTATCGCCGTTCCGTCCAAGGACCCTGAGGCTGGGCTGGGGCTGGCTCTCGTGCCGGGTCGCAAACAAAAAGGGCTGCTGGGCTGAAGCTGCCGTTGAGCCCAAAGCCTTTTCTCCCAACTCAGACATCCATCCCTACCTTACCTTACCTGATTACTCTACCTTACCCAAGGCACCTCCTAATAAGACGGCCACTTCCGCAGACTCTCATTGTTACAATAGCCCAAAGGAATAAAGCGACTTGAACACCATTCCGTCGACATTCGACCCGCCATCCTACATCATTCAAGATACATACCTTATCTCTAGACAGTCCGCAGCGGCCGCGTCGGGCCTCGTCGTCCCGCCATCATGTTCGACCTCTTTGCGATGCTCTTATCGTGTGTTATATCTGCCCCGCCATCTTATGCCGTCACTGCGAATCACGGAGCGCTAACGCCTCAAGCAAAACAGCTCTATCGCATCCTTCCTCTTCCCCATCTTCGCCTCCTACAAAGCCCTCAAGACCTCGGATCCCGCCCAGTTGACGCCATGGCTCATGTACTGGGTCGTCTTTAGCATTTGTCTGCTGGTGGAATCCTGGGTCTACTTCATCCTTGCGTGGTACGTTCTTACAGCTGCTTCCGCCGTCCCCCGTCTTACGTCGGCTTTGTGACTGCTCGTATGTATGTCTGGGCTTCCATATTCATTCAGCTTGCCTTTTTCTAGGGTCCCGTTCTATGGCTACATCCGCCTTCTCTTCTTCCTCTACCTGATCTTGCCGCAAACTCAGGGCGCCCGGGTCCTGTACGAGCAGCACGTCCACCCCTTCCTGCGCGAGAACGAAGCGCAAATCGACGAGTTCATCGCCAGCGCTCACGAGCGCCTCAAGGCGGCCGGCATCGACTACTTCCGAAAGGCGATTGATTACCTGAGGGTTAATGTCCTCGGCCTCCCGCCGACCGAGCCCGAGCCTCCCGCCCCTCCGCCGAGCGTCTACCAGAGCTACACGCAGTCGCTCCTTGCCCGGTTTAGCATTCCCGCAGCGGCCTCGCCTGCTGGCGCCGGCAATGTGGGATCGGATCTCTTTGGTCTGCTGGCCAGCGCCGTGAGCGCGGCGACGGGCGGCTCGGGCAAATCAAGCGACGCTGGCGGCTACTCGTCGTCGTCGGTGGTCCCGTCGCACATACAAGACTCGGGCGAGAGGATGACCTTCATCGCCTCTCAGCGAGACCGCCTCAGCGTCCTCCTCACGGCCCTCGACCGGGAAGCAGCGCAGCTTCAGCGGAACAACGCGGGGCAGTCGCAGTCGCGATCGCGCTCCAGGCACATGGACAGCGATGAGGAGGTCACGCAGAGGCCCCCCAGCGGACTGAGCGGCTGGAGCGGACTCAGCAAGAGCCGTAGCGAGACGGATTTCGAGAAGATTGACGCCGAGAGCGGGGCCGAGGATGAGTCCAACCTCCGGCGCCGTCATGCCGGAGGCGGCGAGGGCGGCGGCGGCTCATGGATGCCCTGGGGGGGTCGCGGTGGGCAACCGGGCACAGGCCATAGCTCTGGACCAGAAGAAGACTAGCAAGATTAGGAGCGTCGAGGCGAATGGCTGGCCCGTGAGTATGTAGACAGTTCGTCACCACCACCACCACCAGGCCGCGTGGGCACTCGCGTGGGTGCTGTGCGTGCCTGCGTAAGGAGAATAGAATCTGGCACTCGTTGAGAGGTAATGGTATATCGAGGGGAGTGATCAGAGAGTCGCCCCCCCCCCCATGCAAATGAGCCTTGCCATGTGCCCTGTTTGTGTCTGTACATAAAGTATCGCCCATGGGTTTAACCGGAACTGCTGCACAGCATCAACCCACAGCCGGTTTTCTCTAGAATAATCATACAAGTCCACTGCTCGCCCATAACGCCACCGGTAATTTTCTCATCAGGTTCCCACTAGAATCTTCCTCAACGCCGTAGAGCCGGATGAACGAAGCGCCTTATTTGCTGATCTTGTAAGGGTATGCCACATCCACGTCGCCTTTCCTGTACCATTGCAATCGCTTCTTCTTGGTCGTGACGTGCTCTACCCACACCTCCTCCATGTGGTTCTTCTTGAACCACCGGATAAAGTGAGGATCCCACAGCTCGGAGGCAATGCCCAGGTCCTTGCAGCAGCGCATCAGGGCGTTGGACTTGCATCCTTCCACGGCGGAAGGCAGCTGATCGGCTGAAAAGTACGAGTTTTCGCCCTGGGCTTGCGAGACAAAGCTGGTAAAAAGACATGTTAGCAAAAACAAGTGGCTCGCTCAAGAAAAGCAGCAATGACGTAAGAGAGAGGTTCCTTACCGGCCATCCACAATGAGCGCATACTCCCGCGTCACAATCGTGTCGCCAACGACAGCCTCGCCCTTGGGAATCAGACCCCAGCCCATGGGCCCAAAGGCCTCGTTCAGCCTCCTCCGGTACTTGATCTCCGGCAGATAGACGACGCCGTCGGGCTTGACCTCGATGTCCTTTTCGTCCAGGGGCTGCATCAGGACTTTGAACTGCTTCTCCGTCACCGGGCGGGCTGATATCCCGTAGAAGCTCCTCGTCCAGTCCACGCTGACCGTGTCCACCAGGGAATCGGCCGCATCATCCTCCCTTGCGTCCTCGTAGGCGATGCTCTTGGCCTGGTAGACGACGTCGCTGTAGCTGGTGGGCACGGAGGCCGCTATCGCGGGCTTGGGCGTCGCCTTGGGGGCGGGCTTTGCGTATTTCGGGGCGGGGGCGCTTGGTTTTGCGGGAGGGGGCGTTGTTGTTGCGGATGCGTCGTCCGTCGTTGACGTGGTTGACGTTGTTGCTGAGTCTGTGGCATAGAGGCGTGCTGCTGGGGCTTGGATGTGTCTGGCGGGGAGGCGGGCGAGATGCCGTGAGGCGACGGCGAAGGATCTGCGTGCGGGAAGCATGGTGATGATTTTCTGTCAAAGATTGGCCGACAGTTTGTAAGGGTTTGGGTGTGAAGTTTGGAAAGCAATGGCTGAGATTTGCTTGATTCACGGTATTATCTGAAGAATTTCATGTGTTATCGGGCGAGATGGGGCCGGTGAAAAGAAGTTCCGGGCGACGGCTGTTTGTTCTACTTGATGAATCACTACCTACCAGGCAAACAAAACATCTAGTACATGATTGAATTCGAGAATGAGATGAAATCTGACATATCTGATGCGATGAGTTAAGATAGTTCTATTCCATATTGTGACAATTACATCTTGGTCAAGTGGTATGCATTCCTCTAAGCGTCTTTGGTGCCAGTTCTCTCATTATTGCCATGACGTTTCCAGCACTCTTTGAACTCCTCCATCTACAAGAACAAGACAATTGGTCAGTACTGCTAGAAGCTTGACTTTGGATAAGATGAAAATTAACAAGTGGTTCAATCGATGAAAAGACTTGCCTCTTTGGCACATGCTCTCCAATCCTTCTTTTCGTAGTAGCAGTCTGTCATTTTGGCATTTTCATCTGGCCGTGCGTGTCAGCGCTACCCTACAACAAGGAAGCTGGGTTTAATTTCCATCGCCATATCTCAGAGGTTGACTCTACAACCCTCTTCATTTCTTGATAAACCGTTGCATAGAAATTCCATGTATTGCTCGTCTCCCAGTCTCAACTTACCTGCGCATCCCGTGCTGAATATCCGCTTGTCCCTGGGAATCCCCAACAAAGACGAAGCACGGCTTAGCGTCGGCACTCTCTCAACCATCAAGAGGCAAAAAAAAAGTCAACAACCCGCTACTCACCACTCGTCCGGCTCGTCATCGTCGTCAATTGCCGCGGCTGCTGAAGCTCCCGCTGCCGGCGGCTTTTCCTGCACCTGTCCGGGCATATCGAGGGTGGTTCTGTAGAGCTGTCAAAAAGCGTCGTGAATCGGCCACTGGTGGTGGATGTAAGAGAGAAGAAAAGAGCAAAATATCGATCAATTATCTAGGTGGCGTGACTTGGGCTTTTCCACGGATCGGGGGAAAACAGTCATCATGGCGCCCAGTCGACTCAATGTTCTCGTCCACACAGGTCAATAAGCCTCAATATCTGCCATGCTCCTCTTGATAGCTGTATAATGGCAAAAACTAACTGCATCAAAAAGGCACCGGGACCACGGCCGAGTCTGTCAGGCACTGCATGCATTCGCTCCGCCGGCTGCTCTCGCCAAACTACGCCATCATCCCCGTCACCGAGACGGTCCTGCTAAAGGAGCCGTGGGCACAGACGTGCGCTCTTCTCGTGTTTCCCGGAGGCGCCGACCTTGGCTACTGTCGGGTGTTCAACGGCGAGGGAAACCGACGCATCAGCGACTTTGTCCGCCGCGGAGGCGCGTATCTCGGGCTCTGTGCCGGCGGGTATTACGGCAGCAGCAGATGCGAGTTTGAAGTTGGCAACAAGGCCCTCGAGGTCGTCGGAAGCAGAGAGCTTGGCTTCTTCCCCGGAACGTGTCGCGGCGGGGCGTTCAAGGGATTCGAGTACAGGAGTGAGAGGGGAGCTCGGGCTGCTATTATCAAGGCGGAGAAGCAGGCCCTGCGAGACAAGATCCCGGATGAATTCGCCGTTTACTACAACGGCGGTGGTGTTTTCGTGGACGGGAAGGCAACGGGAGGAGCAAGAGTCGAGGTGCTGGCGTCTTACAAGGACAAACTGGACGTGGACGGGGGCGATGAAAAAGCCGCAGTGATTCTGTGTCATGTGGGAGAGGGCAAGGCAATTCTCAGCGGGCCACACCCAGAGTGAGTTCCAGCCCTCGTCGGTCTCCAAAGGGCGAAAGATGTTGTCAACTGACACGGATACTCTTTCAAGATTCGCACCCGCCAATCTCAAGCCTCAAGCAGACATTCCGGGATACGGCGAACTCGTCGACAGACTTGCCGCAGATGACAGATCTCGAACCACCTTCTTGAAAGCTCTCTTGTCCGAACTTGGCCTCGAAGTTGTTCAAGACGATTACACGCCCCCCTCCTTGTCCAGCCTCCATCTCACCGCCCTCCACAGCGGCAAGGTGACGGAGCTGCTCTGCGATTGGGGAGACGCCATCGAAAAGGAGAATGGCGACGAATTCATTCGTGGGGAAGCAGATACTTTCAAGATCATCGTAGCCCATCAGGAAGGGTTGAACCTGGATGAGCTTGAAGAGGCTTTGCCGCAGGCCGACACGATTGATGACCCGAACTCCGTCATCAAGAAGATTGTTGCTCATGAGGACAAGTTACCTAGCGATTCGCTCACACCTCGCTTTAGCCACGAGCGGTTTTACTCTGGTCTGAAAAAGTATAGGAGGGTTGAGTCTGGAGCTGAGCACTGGGGCGACGTTTTGCTCTATGGCGATGTCGTTACCAGCACCAACACTCTGCTTGAAAAGTGCGTCATCCTGTTCACCTCCCTTCCGTATACATATTTACAGCCGCTAACTCATCGTCGTAAACAGAAACCCAAAACTCAACAGCAAGCTGCCAACTGGCTTCGTCTTCACCGCCACCACTCAAATCGCAGGCCGGGGACGAGGATCCAACGTCTGGGTCGCACCCCCGGGATCCCTCCTCTTCTCCGTCGTCATCAACCATCCGGCTCACCTCGCCGCTTCAAGACCCATCGTTTTCATCCAGTATATCGCAGCTGTCGCCATCGTCGAGGCCATCCGCTCCTATGATGCGGGCTATGAGAATATGCCCGTCAAGCTGAAGTGGCCTAATGACATATGTAAATCACCACCGATCCTTTTGCCTCTACTTTCCTCCCTTCATACCTAGTCCTCTTAACTAACAGCAATAGATGCCCTCGATCCCACAAAGCCAGCATCGTCCCAGTCCTACGTCAAAATTGGCGGCATCCTCTCCCAGTGCAGCTACTTCAACGGCGCCTACCAGGTCGTCCTCGGCATCGGCATCAACGCAACCAACCCGCGCCCGACGACCTCTCTCTCTGACCTGCTCCCGCAGACCGGCGTCGCGCCTTTCCACATTGAGACCCTTCTCGCCCGCATCATCACGCGGCTCGAGGCCGTGTACGAGCATTTCCGTCGCGAGGGCTTCTCTCAAGATCTGGAGACGCGGTACTACCGCCACTGGCTGCATACCGGACAGTCCATCACGCTGGAGGCCGAGGGCGGCGTCAAGGCGAGGGTCGTGGGCATCACGCGCGATTGGGGGATGCTGCGTGTCGAGGAGACGGATTCCGAGGGGAGAGGGACCGGCAAGATGTGGAGTCTCCAGAGTGATGAGAATAGCTTCGACTATTGGAAGGGACTCGTCCGTAGAAAGGCATGAAGTTCTTGATGCTATTACATACGCTGGGTCACATTCAAGAAGAGATCATACATAGTAGACAAAGGCTTCATCTAATCGTCAATTTACACAAGTGGTATGTTACATTGTCTCCTATCGTACAAGCAAAGTAAGCCAATCGCGCGTGTTGAAGATGACTCCAAGAACGCCTCTTGCTTCTTCTTCTTCTTTTCCTCCGTTTTTTGTGTTCGTCTAGACCCAGTCTCCTGTGGCTTCGAAGCCTCTAGATGTCCTCTCCTCCATAAACGCCGTGCCATGCCACTGTCGAGTGAAGATGTGGTAGTACGATTACCCAGAAACAAAAGAAAATAGAAAAAGAAAATCGCGTGCGAAACGGGAGGAGCTCGTCTGTTTTTCTCTTTCGTCACAACCCCCTCTTGAGTGGAGGAGCTGTCGCGGCCTTGCTCCCACTTCCCACTTAGCACAGCGAGCTGCCGCGTAAGCTGTCCCTCCAATTCAAGCCATTCGTGAAAAATATGCCGTAGTCGTGTTATAGTAATATCGTCCGCTTCGTCAAAAACCAACCGCTCCCCCCGCTCATTTATCCTTGTAGATCTTCGGCTTCCACCCCTCCTTCGCCTCAGCCTCCATCTCGGCCTTTTCTCGTATAGGCCCAATCTCAGCCTCGAAGCGCTCCTTTGCCCGCACAATCTTGCTCTGCAGGTAGAAGCTGCCGCCCTTGTCCGGGTTGTTGGCGTCGAATAGCCGCTTGTACCGCTCGAGCACCTCCTCGACGTTGGCCTGGCCGTTGGCGGGCGGCTTGACGTTGAGGATGCGGCAGGCCTCCTCCAGCGTCATTCCGGCCGTCAGAGAGGCCCGGCCTGAGGCGCTGACGCCGGCCTTGGCCTGCGCGCGCTGGTACTGCGACGAGGCTTGGGCTTGTCGGTAGGCCGCCATGAAGGACCGGCCGAGGATGCGGGA
The DNA here is from genome assembly GCF_003025115.1 of Trichoderma citrinoviride. Lineage (NCBI taxonomy): Eukaryota > Fungi > Ascomycota > Sordariomycetes > Hypocreales > Hypocreaceae > Trichoderma > Trichoderma citrinoviride. Next base: position 2,687,922 of record NW_020194711.1, on the reverse strand, counting down.
GCCTGTGAGGAAGGCGGTGATGACGAATTTGTGCGCCTGTTTTGCAGTAGAGTGATTAGTTGCTGTCCATTGTGTCACAGAAAGCGCCAGGGCCTGGGAGCATTCATCCGCCATGGCGTCTCTTGTCGCAGAATGTCACGATGGCGGCATGAAGATCCGGGGCCTCGGCAAGCCAAGGAAGAAAACGGTGCGGGCATACCATGGTGGTGAAGAACCCAGTGCAGCCAACTCCAGCAAAAGGAAAGACGCTCTCTCAACAGCTCAAAGAGTCTGAAAAGTCCTTGAGGAATGCGAAATGTCCGGTGAGCACCGTCCTGCGGTCAAGAATGCGAAAGTTCGAGAATCGTTTTGCCTCTTCGAAATTTGCCAATCCCGGCTTTGCGACTTAATCCGGGATGAGTTGCTGCGTTTTTCTCGTTTACCCGGAGTTCTGCCACTCACCGAGCGCGTCCACCTCGGTCAGGAAAAGGGCGCCCAAAACTCCCCCACCATGTTCGTATCCCAGCAACATTCCAGCCACAGCCGCGCAGGATCGCCCCCCCTGACTGGAGAGCCACGCAATTGCCGGTCATATTTAGTAAACTGACTGGACCCGACAGACCAACAAGGCCATTGGTAGGTTTATTCTCCTCGTTGTGCTCCTAGACGGGAGAGAGTCAGAAGCTAGAATACTCTCCGGACCATCTGCAACCGCCCACTTGCCGAGATACGCGGGTTCTGCTTGGCTAGACTGGGATTGTTCTCCCAGAAGCTTTGCAAGCCCTGTTTCATTTTCTGGTGGTGAGGCTGAAGTCCCTGCTGGTGGTCGTCATCACCTGCAAGGGTTGCTTGTGAAGAGGCCATCTTCGAAGACGCCAATTATTACTACTTTCTTGGATCTGATCTTTCCCTCTCTGTCTGCTCAGTGCTACAAGTACTTTGCCATATCTTTGAACACTTCGTCAATCTTTTGTGAATCATCAAAGAAGAGCCAGAATCGCAGCAACCATGGCGCCCCATGAAATCGAAGACATGCTACGGCGAGAGGGCAGCAACGTCTCTCCTGACAAATACGACGAGTCCACAGAGCCGGCCGAGGCTCGCCAGAGACGGACTGGGCTCCTGGTGCCCATCTTGGCAGCCTGTCGAGAAGTGTGGGTGTCTGAGCCGGATGAGCTGGAGCTCATGGTTGAGAAACTGGGTGATGGCAGCAGAGACGGTGAGTTGCTATCAAGCACCCGAGGAACCGCAACTTGAGGAAGCCAGTTTCGGCAAAAACAGAACGAAACGACCTTCACTGGCAACATCCCCTCAACTGACCACATGTCTGGAACCGTATAGTCGCTTGGCGGGGCCCCTTTGGTGATTCCGGGATCCTCGAGTTCTTCCTCCGCATTCTCGCGGGCAACGGGCTGAAGCAGGGGCTCAAGATACACATCTTGCGGCTGGTCGGCAACTCTTGTGCAGACACGGACGAGAACCGTGCGAGAGTGATTCAAGGAAATCATCTCGATACCGTCATAAACCTTCTGCAAGATGAGAGCCTGATACCCTTCACCATCCCCGTGCTTTTCAACATTTTGGTTGACTATGGTAATAATATGATCTCCCCCACAAAAACGTTACTCAAGCTGGGACATCAAAGAGACTAATGAGTGCCTGTGTGAATAAAAGAACCTGCACAACTGGCTGCTTCACAGGCGAATCTCAACCAGCGACTCATCGACCTCCTGTCCTCCCCAACCCTTGCCAACTTCATCGTCTTCGTCCCTTATTTCTGCAAGATTCTCGCCCTACTTGTTAGCCAGGAGGGCGAGGCAGCTCGTGCCAGTCCCAGAACCGTTGAGGTCCTCCTCACACTGGCCATGAGTCCGCCCTCTCGAGATGATCTGGACGACTTCACATCGCTTGTCTCGGTGGCGGGTGCTTATCTCGCCAATGACAGATTCCAAGCCGCATTGATCCAGGGGCCGTTGATGCAGCTCTTCCTTTCCACCTTTTACCACGCCCATACGCACTTCAACCTGCTCGACATCGATGACGCCGATTCGGCGGCATCCCTGAAGAAGCTTCACTCCTCTCTCCTCATCAACTTGGCGGACATTACCGGCAACGACCTGTTCACCTCCTGCTATCCGTTGCAGAGCCCGATCGCGCAAAGCTTGCTTGCATGGCTGCAAGGCTCGAACCTGCAACTACAGACTGCAGCTTGTCTCGCCCTGGGCAACATCTCCCGCTCCGATGAAGCCACCACCTCCCTCGTTCAAGCCTACTATGCCCACGCCCCCTTGGTGAGGCTCCTTTCGAACACCGAGATCACGGACGCGCAGCTCCTCCATTCGGCCTTGTCCTTCTTGAAGAACCTGGCCATCCCGGTACAGAACAAGCCGCTCCTCGGTGACCTGCTGGAGGTCGGTTGTGTGCCGCGATTCTTCACGCTAGACACTTCGCCGCAGGTGCAGTTTGCCGCCGTGTCTCTGACTCGGCTGCTTCTCGTCAACTGCCCTCCCAACGTCGCTCGCATCTGCGCTCCTCTCAGCGCAGACCCGGCCAGCCCGGCTCACGACCTCTCCAGCGTGAGCGGCATCATCTCTCTCTACGAACGCTCCGATGCCGAGCCCACAAGGCTCGAGGCCGCCCGCGCTGTGGCTGCCGTATGCCGCATGCTTCACTCCAGCCCGGTCGCCCCCTTGCTGCCAGCCTGGGGCGGTTCGGTTGCAGAAGACGACGACGGCACGCCTGGGGATGAAGAAAGCCGGCGGCGGGCATACTTTTACAGCAAGCATGACATTGCGAGGGTCCTCTCGTTCCTGATCGTCCAGCAGAAGTGGCCGACTCTCCGCTCGGAAGCGTGGTTCGTCTTCGCCCTTATGTGTCGCTCCAAGGAAGGCGGCCGCGTCATCATCGAGGTGCTCCAGATCCACGACACCATGACGGCCCTCATCAAAGCCGTCACCGGCAGGGATACGCCCCTCAGCGAGACGACGACGGCAGCAACCATCACCAACGAGCAGCCTGCCGACGAGGCCGCGGTGGTGGCGTCCGATGGGCAGATTGCGTCCATGGCGGAGGGCCTGGGGCTGCAGCCTCAGCAGGCGGATCCAAGGCAGAAGGAGAGCATGGTGCGGGTGGATCGGGAGAATGCGCTGGTCATGTTGACGGAGCTGCTTCGGTCGTGGGGGAGTCAGCTGCCTGGGCTGAGGGTGAGCATCTTGCAGGATTTGGTCAAGGAGGGCACGGAGATTGTGGCTGCCCAGAAGGCCGCGGTGCCTTGAGTGAGAGTGTATGTCTTGTCTTGTCTCGCTTTGCCTGGGGAGGCCGGCGAATAGAGCGAGGGGGCCTGGTATAGATACTACTCACATCAACAAGTTTTTATATATACATAGAGTATTTGTCTATATCCTCACAGTAGTCACAATGCAGGTAGCAGCGGAGGCGCAAAGTGGACAAAGCGTCAAATGCAAACCTTTTCACGATATGAGACTACGTTGCGCCCATCATGCCCTCGTTTCAAATTAAATGCCAATTGGCCCTTTTGTTTGTATGAGCTGTGCGTAATACATGGTGGGCAGAGTCGGTTTGATCATGCAAATAATTCTTTGACCTGGTGTGTGACCTAAAAGAGCATATAGTAGTTATTTTCCTCCCGTAACCTTGGCCCAGCACACAGTTCATTCAAAGCTTCGAAAACCGAACCCTTGCCACACGCACACACTCTCCCAGTAGAGGACGCAAAAGAGCAAGAAAACCCTTAAAACACCAGTTTCCCTTTTTTCTAACAAGAAGTTTATTTCTTGGCAGACTCGGCCTCGGCCGCGTCCCGAGCACGCTTCTCGCGGGCACCCTGGTACCTGGCGTTGCTTCGGGCGTTGCGAAGCTTCGCGTAGGCACCACCCTCAACACCGGCGGGGATCTCGCTCTTGCTAATCTCAGTGACGCCCTCGGAGACGTGGGCGATGGGCAGAGCGGCGGCGATGGAGCGGACCTTGTCCAGCTGGGAGACGTCGGTCTTGGTGTCACCCTTCTTGGGGGCGTTGGACTTGCGGGGCAGGAGGATGAGGCGCTCCTTGTAGGCCTTGAGGCGGGCCACGTTGGCGGCGAGGCTCTCCTCGCTCAGGTTCTGTCGGCGGAAGTCGACGGCGATGCCGATGGTGGGAGCCAGGGACTTGGAGATACCGGCCTCCTGTGAGAATTTGTTAGAATCCGTTTCCAGCCACTACCGGGGTTGCTTTCGTTCTCTTCTCCCCGTATCCAAAGGCCTTGGCATATGCCACTTTCCGAGTGTTTTCCTCCTTTTACTTTCTTCTCCAGGCCAGAGGTTCGGGGAGAAGAGGACTCTCAATCAAGTCGTACCTTGAGCTCAGTGAGGGTGAAACCACGACCGGCGCGGACGCGGCGGTTGTACTTAATGGTAGGGCATCGCACCACGGGGCGGAGCTTGTCGACGGGACGAGGAGCGAGGGCAGCAGCCTTGGCCTGACGAGCAGTACGTCTCCGAGACTTTCGGCCGGGCTATTCGAACAAACAAAGGTCAATATCCCGTTTCCAAAAATGTCGAATGACGCATCTATTTTTTCTCGAGTCGCTCGTTGGAAGAATCGCATACCTGGTCAAAGTGGGTGCGAACCCGCCTCTGCCAATCCTTGCGGAAGTCTGTGGGAGGAGTCAGTCGCCGCCATTCATCATCAATCGCATCGTCGCTTCGAGATTCCGGGTGGGATGATGCTCACGGTTGCTGATGATCGTCTGGTTGTGCTTGATCGCCTGGACGTGGGAAAAAAAGGTCAGCAACTCTGTAGAGTCGAGCAATTCGGCGTCTTCATCTGGGGATCATGCCATACCATTGTGTCTGATTGCGATCAACGTGGACTCCGGTGGTCGTTGTTCGGGAGGCGTTGAAATTTCGGAGGATGAGGCTCGTCAAATTCGTCGAAGGGTTTTCGTGCCCTACAATCGATACGTACCTCGTGGGGACATGCCCTGCCGCGCACCAAAAAAGCGAATCCTGATCACGTGCCCCGCTTAGCAATTACTGCTGCCTTGGTGCCTGAGACTGCCGCGTTTTTGCGCCAGGCACCAACTTGGAGCTATAAAACAAAGTGCACGCTGCCGCTCCTTTGCTTGTTTTTCTTCTTTTCTTTTCTTCATACTTACCTTGTTTCGAGCACCCCAGCTCAAGAATTGGGGTGTTCAGTAAGGAAGGCCTGCATTGCACATCGCGGAGTCATTCCTTGCTCCATTGTCCTTCGGGGCCATGGGAGGCGTAATTTTTGATATATTCCACTCCGTTTTCATTGTGAGACTGCTATATGCAGCGTCATGAAGAAGATGAGATCCGAGCCTCATAGCTCTTGACCACGACGCGTCAGCGAATGGAAAGCTGCACGGTGACTGAACAGCTGTGTTTGCCTTGCTGCTGCGTACATGACAAGAAACGTGAACAAACGTGGGTAATCCTTGATAGGATTGAAAGCGAACAATGATGGTTCTCATTATTTGTAGATGCTGCTGTTTCCACTGCTGATGCGCGAGCATCTACGTGTAACCTTTACCTGCGTCGTAGTTGTACGTGTAAATTATCTTTTGCCAAAATGATGGATTCTTGTACGACAAACTGAGACGATTCGATGATCCTCCGTTTGAGCAGCTCAATGATAATCCATACAATCTGTAATTTTTTCTCAAGACAAAGCCCATCTCTGTTTTCGTAGTGCCAATTGTTTCCCGTCAATTTTCTTCAAGGAAAAAAAAACAGCCCATTTCTGGTCCCCCGGAATTCTCCCGCACCAATCAGGCCCGGCGAATTCCACACTTCTTGGCCGATTCTGCGGCGTGCACCTTGTCGAAAATCTCACGGAAAGCCGATCAAGCAAAACCTGTCTTGATGTCACCTTTTGCCCGTCTGCTCCCCTCAAACAAGTCGCTCTACAATCTCGGCCTCTCTTTGAGCCTTGACTCTTGACGGTTTCCTTTTCATTCCTTTATATCCTATAAATCTCCAAAATGGCGTCCCGGATAGGACCTCGGAGCGTCAAGGACGCAACCAGATTCACCTCCACCATACCCCACGCCACCTCAAAGTCTGCCACTTCTGCCGCGACTCCCAGCGCCGCCTCCAGGATTCCCGGCGAAACGCCCGAGCAGAGAGTGAGGCGATTGAGGCAGGCGCATCTGGCGGCGCAAAGGGCGCAGGTCAGCAAGGCGGACAAGGTCATTGATGCGTCAAGGCGCTTCTTCGATGTGGCCCACAGGTGGACGGTGGGGGGCCTTGTCATGTTCACAGGTACGTGATTAAGCTGGAGCGGAAGGAGTCGATTTTGAGCGGGAAGAGTGAAGGAGAGAAGCTTTCAGAAAAGAACGAATAGACTGACAAACAATTTATCGGTCCAGTCGTCGCCGGCGTCGTCAGCGTATACTCCGTCTGGGACATGCTCCGCTACAACCGCGCCCGCCGCGCCGAATGGATCGAGGCCCAGCGCAAGTTCGAGGCCGACGAGCTTTCCACCGCCCGCCTGGCCTACCTCAGGGGCGACGCAACCGAGGAGCAAATTGCCCTCGTTGAGGAGGCCAACGCCGAAGCCGAGGCAAAGGGCGTCAAGCTGCCCCCGCTGCTGTCACCGCCCGAGCACCGGACGCATTTCGAGGAGGCCGTCAAGCCTGCTTTCAACGCGGGGAAGACGGCCGAGGGCAAGGGCAAGGGCTTACTTGGCTTCCTTTGGGGAGGTAGCGGTACCGACAGCACCAGCACCAGCACCAGCACCGATTCGGAGAACAACAGCGCAAGTGCCATTGTCAAGGATGCGTGGGAGAAGGAGAAGGAAAACCAGCGAAACGGAGGCAGCTTGGATCAGCTCGGCCTGGAGACGGGGAGCGCCTCACCAGAGCCCAAGAAGAAGGGCTGGTGGTGAGCTCATCGCCGGCGGCGGATGAAAGGAGAAACGAAGAAAAGGAAGAAAAGGAAGAAAAGAGAGAAGAGAGAAGAAAGAGCAGAGACAATGGTGAGAAAACTATACACCGTGTTATTTGGGTAAGGAGGGCGGCAGCCGTGTATCATACTACATGTCGATGGGCTTGCATTAGATGGAGTCGGGAGTTCAATTGTTGTATGTACTATAAGGGGACACACCTCCCAGCTACTATTTTATCACATGCATCCGAATTTGTCGGGCATACAGGACTCCAGAAACAAGAATGGAAGTGGATACGGAACTGGATCTGAAGATGTGAGTGAAGATGCATTTGCAGGCGAAATGTAAGGGCCGGTGTCAGTTGGCTTGGAAAGATTCCCAGACGATTTACAGCACGATACTTTGTACTTGTCAGACGGTTCACTTCGCCGTTCTCGTACAAGTAATTCCTGCGTTCAAAGAAAAGAACCAAGACAGCAATCCATCCAGAGCATCTGACACAGCTCTAAAATGAAATGGCCAAGAGCACCCTTTTTCAATTGAGTAACGCTGCCCAGCACCAACTGGAAGTAGAATGCGCAGCAGTGCATGTGGTCCTACCGACAGCATCTCGTTGATGGCTTAGTGGAAGAGTGCACAGAACATGGAAGGGAGCGCTAGGGAACCTCGTCACAGCTGTGCACGCAGACTACTGGTAGGTACCTTAGTGAGACCTAGCCGTGAAGACAATGCATAAGGTATTGACGTGCCTCGTCTATCTCAAGTAAAGTTCCGGGCGAAATTGAGGTTAATCCAATTCCTTGTTTGTTCATTTTCCATCAACGTCCATGAGAAAAGTACTTTCATCCTGTCGCAAGGTCCAAGGCTGGGGTTCAGCCTCAGCAGTGTTACCCAAAGACCTACAGCCTCTCTAGCATCGAGTGGCGCGTCTAGTCGGCAGTGCTAACACAATCACATCCAAGCAGCGATACCGGATCCAGACATGGAAGACAGGCAGAAATCCAGAGCGCCCGGTTGATGGTGGAAGTTTATACTGACTTCTACAAACTCATGGCGAAAGTGCGAGATGGGTTCACTTCTGTTGCCGTGACTCCGGTGAGCAAGAGCAGGAGCAAGAAGCAGAGCGGTGCTGGCATATAAAGAGCCCAGGATAGCCAGGTCAGGGTTCTGGCTAGCCACTCCCTTTTTCCTTCACTGCCGTCCCCTCACCAACAACTGCCAGCCGCTCTTTACCGTACTCTCAGCTACCAACCTCTAGATATCACAGCAGGCAAGGTAGCCGTCACCCACCTGGCACTCTATACTCTCATCTCTTGCTCGACATCGCTTCTATTTGTTTTTTCGACTCCTCCAACCAATCGCCACTCCCTTTGCATATCATATCTTTGATCAAAGCACTCTGGCACCGCGCAGGTCTGCTGCAATGGCTGATACGCAGTGCTACATGGGCGTGAACATGGGTCGAAAGCGTGGCCGCGCCGCAGACGAGGAGGAAATGGGCTGGGGGCAGCACCAGAATGTGAGTACAATCAGACGACAGACGAGAGAGACATGAGACGCTCTCTGTTGCGAGGGACCCTCTGCTAACGATCCGAGTAGAAACGATTTCAGTACCTTCCAGTCCAAAGCTCGCCAGACTCGGCTCAGCAGTGGCAGTCTGCATCATCCTCCCTTACCTCTCTCAATTTCAGCTCTCATGGCCCCGTGTCGCAGCCCGGCTTTGCTCCTTCGTCACACCAAGCTGCAGCAGGCCCTTCATCTTACGGTGGCGCGGAGCCGAACACGGCAGCGAGCTCTGATCGGATGCCAACGCCGATGCGCCCCAGCTTCGCCGCCCAGGTGCGCGGCCAGCAGCACGAGTGGGCCGGCCCTGGTCCGGTTGTGACGACACTCAACGGCGTCGTCAACATGGGGCATCATCCCGCCGGCTTTTCGGATGATCAATCTGTACCTCGCGTCATGTCGGGTCTGGAAGACTGGCAAGTTGTGCAACATGAGCGAAGGCTGCCCTCCCCCATCTCGGAAGTCGAGGGCTGCGCCCGGGATCAAGGCTCCAGCGACACTGCCATGATGGTTGACGATGGCATGGGCGCGACCATCGGTGCTCCGTTGCCGACCCCTGCTGCGGACCACCCCAACACGATGATGAATGTCGAGTCGCCGGCACAACTGCAAGCGGTCGACCGCCAGGGTGACGCGCCTTCGCCTAGCCCCGGCCGCAGAGGCCATACGCGAAGCAGGCATACCATCAGCAGCTCGACGTGGGGGGCCCGTCCGATGTATCAGGAAACCACCCCTACGACGGATGCGAACGGGGTCAGGAAGAGCTTCAGCATTGGCTACCGACCCGATTGTGAGAAATGCAGAGCCAGAGTAATTGGGCACTACAATCACGTTGTCATCCATTAGCAAGGGAAGACCAAAGCCATCGATCCCAAATCCGACCCGGATTTGTGGGATGCCGCCGTCAGGCCCCTTGATTGGCAGGCCAAGCGACAGGAGCTGGCCAAGTCTTCCAATGGCAGTCACAACACCATGAAGCAGCAAACATCAAAGTGTCCAGAACCGGTTGCCTTGCCTAGTCGGCGGCTGGAGTTTCCCGTATCCAAGCTCAGACAGAAAGCCTTTTCGACGCGGGGCAAGATGAGCAGCCCTTTCTGGAAACGCCAGAGGCTCATGGTTGATCACGACATCCACGGCCACATCGTTTGACCTTTTTTCCTTTGTTCTTACACTTGAATTATCACGACTCGGCGCTGGACGGAAGGGGACTATATTTGCGACGCACTCGTTATTGCTATTACGCATCGACACTGTATAGTATTGCCTTAATACTCCTTTTTTTCTTTTCTTTGTTCTTCTCAGATGAGAGACCAGATACGATAGGTTTGCTTACGAGCTATACTGGCTCCTCCTCGAACAAGCGCACATTGGAAGCGATTTGCTTCATACTTGCCGACGATACACACACACACACACAAATTAATGTTTTTGGGACGACCATAGGGTAAAGGACGGGCAGATTAATGAGAAGCGACTTTTAGGTAGACTTAACGAATTGACCTCATTTGAGATTGATGGATCAACAATGCTTGTGAATTTTTGAAGAAGACACTCAAGACGACTTAAACTCCTGATGACTGCGTGATCAAGTACTGGGAGAAAACAGCAAAAAGAAATCCTCAAGATTTCAGATCTCCTCCGGGAAGGCTCGAACTTCCAACCTCCTGATTAACAGTCAGACGCGCTAGCCAATTGCGCCACAGAGGAATTGATGATGCGGATTCTGATGTAAGGGTACATGAAGGGTGCATGACTGAGAATGCACGTCGAATTCGAGTCTTGTGCTGGTTGCCTTGGCTGTAGCAAGATGAGGACGAGGGGGAATCAGGATGAGGTACGTTTCGCATATGTGTTGGCTATTTGACAGTGCCAATGCCGCCTTATTTTGGTGTTGGTGCGAAAGTTGGGAGATTTGGCAGACTACGACAGGGAAATGAAGTCGTGGTTGATGCATGAGGGCAAAACAGATGGTTATCATGGGAGGGGGGAAACCATTACCACAATACTTGTAGAGGCAGTTCGAGGAGACGGTCTTTGATCGTGTCATGTAAGTCATCAGGAAGGTGTCGCTGGGAGGTGTGTGTGGGATTTGGCTGGCGAGGTGGGAGGTTCGGAGTAGATGGTAGAGGGCATTCTACCTCGAGCTTGTTGCAGGAAATCATGCCCGCTTGTCTACCTACTCCGTATGTATGGCTAGTGTCTGTATCTGTTTGTGTTTGTGTTTTATCGTTCACCTCCTTATACCTTGGCCATCGGCATCAGTCAATGTGGACCTATGTCTACCTAAGGTAGGTAGGTATGTCAACAGATCCGTACGCATACAGCTGAGTCGTGATAGGCGCCACCGTGTGCGAGCTGTCGATAGCATACCTGATGGAAAAGCGGACATATACTTTTATGGATTGAACTATATGTAGTACCTCTCAGTCATTATTGCTTCCATTCAGTTTTCCAAGCCTTGCCGCTATGCATTGTCGAATATCTGGTAGTTCACGGCATGGTGCAGGGTAGGTAAGAATGATGGTAGTGGTGTGGTGGTGGTGGGGGGATATCGGGAATTTGGAGAGCAATGGAAACTTCAGTCTCAGTCTTGCACCACAAGTACGCAACCGTCAACATTTGGCTGATTATCCGGTGCTAGAGACCTCTCAGCGTTCGCAGTTCGGTATTTTTCGGAATATTCAAGGACAGCTGTCTCAAGAACAGGCTTCATCTATGTTTTCTCGTTTCGTGCCCTGGGTGCCGGTGACTTGAAGACCACTCATACTTCATCAAGGCTTGTGCATAAGGTACTCACTCACTCACAGGCGCCCATCACCAGCCTCAGCTGAATAGGTACCCAGGTAACCATCCCCAACGCCTCATGCGATCTAATAATCCCCTGCTTCAAGCTACGCAAGTTCGATTCCATATCCGCTGGATGCTTCAGACCAGCCCGTGTTCTTTGGGGCATATAAAGTACCGTAGGCGTGTAAGTGTGGTACCTGAGTCGGTATAACGTTCACATGCTCCGGAGATCGCATCGAATCCAGCATGTACAACAACCATGATCTCCCCGAAGCGGAAGGCGTCAGCTTATGGAGCTTGGAATAAGCCATCTAGTACCTAAGGTAGTAGATGCAGTATCTCAGTCGATGGTACATGCACTCGGCAAGAAAGGAACACAGACGGAGCAGCTTCTACAGCGCCTGCAAGGAAAAAGTGTCAAGAAAGGCAGCACTCCGATGATCTGCTGTCAAGGCTGGCTGTGGACCTTTCAAAATAGAGGCCTTACTCGCAGAACTGGTCGACTCACATACTGACCAATTGCGCGCCCCCAATTGACCACTCTTGGAGCTAAAAGGCAAACCGACGTAACTGTGGCCTCTTTTTCCCTTGTTTACTGGAGACCAATTTTTTTTTTCTGGCAGCTCACGGCGCATCCACACCTCCGAAGCACGGCCGATCCCAGGGAATTTTGCCCGGCATTTTTGGCTGCTCTCCGGTTTACATGGGTGATCTGACTCATTGGGACCTGTGTTGCGCGCTGCCGGTTGATATATCTTCAAGGCCGTGTTCTTTTCCCGAGGAATAGCTTCCACGGAGAATTCTTCTTCATCCAGATCTCATTGCTCTTCGTTTTTGTGATACCCTTGACTCGCCATCTTTTGCTTCCAGTGACCCCGCCAGTCCAAGTCGCCAAAAACACCCCACCATCGTTCCGGTTCCTCGATTTTTCACCTCTTCACCTTCTCTCCCCAAGCACCGCAGACTCTACCGACAAGATGCCTGGCGTTGACGCAGAGATTATCGCTGATGACACCAGAAGTGAGTACCAATAGCTGTCGACAATGTCCTGAAGCTGCGAGGAAATCCGGACAGCGGTGGCGGACCGGTGCTTTGAAGCCTTTGACACATGCGATTCCGATCCTTGCGCCGATGGGCATTTTGCGCCGTTGCGAATTGCTCGCTCGGCCACGCCATTCTCTGCCAGGAGAAGCATTGAGCCTCGACTCGATCACGGGCTAACAGCAATCTAATAGTCCTGGGCCAGGATCCTTTGATCCCCCCGGCTCTGCTCATCTCTGAGATCCCCATGACGCCCAATGCCCTCCAGACCGTCGTCAAGGGCCGGAGAGACGCTGCCCAGATCATCATGGGCCAGAACGACAGGCTATTAGTCGTCGTCGGCCCCTGCTCCATCCACGACCCCGAGGCCGCCCACGAGTACGCCGCCCGCCTCAAGCAGCTCTCCGAGAAGCTCGCCGACGACCTCTGCATCGTGATGCGCGCCTACCTGGAGAAGCCTCGCACGACCGTGGGCTGGAAAGGCCTGATCAACGACCCCGATATCGACTCGTCCTTCCAGATCAACAAGGGCCTGCGCGTCTCCCGCCGGCTCTTCGTCGACCTGACCTCCAACGGCATGCCCATTGCCACGGAGATGCTCGACACCATCTCCCCCCAGTTCCTCGCCGACTGCATCTCCGTCGGCGCCATTGGCGCGCGAACGACCGAGTCTCAGCTTCACCGCGAGCTGGCTTCCGGCCTGTCCTTCCCCGTGGGCTTCAAGAACGGAACCGACGGCAGCCTCGGTGTCGCTATCGACGCCATTGGCGCTGCCGCGGCCAAGCACCACTTCATGGGTGTGACGAAACAGGGCCTGGCTGCCATTACCCGCACCAAGGGCAACGAGCACGGCTTCGTGATCCTGAGAGGCGGAAGCAAGGGCCCCAACTTTGACAAGGAGAGTGTCCAGGCGGCCAAGAAGATGCTGACAGACAAGGGCCAGAAGCTGGCCATTATGATTGACTGCTCTCACGGTAAGGCTTTATTTTTTTTTCTCATGTCGCAAATGTGGATTGGTCCTAACAAAACGTTAGGCAACTCTCAGAAGAACCACAACAACCAGCCCAAGGTTGCAAAGGCCATTGCCGACCAGCTGCGCGAGGGCGAGCGAGCCATTGTTGGCGTCATGATCGAGTCCAACATCAACGAGGGCAACCAAAAGGTTCCTGCAGAGGGCCCGGCCGGTCTGAAGCGCGGCGTCAGCATTACCGACGCATGCATCAACTGGGAGGACACAGTCACGGTGCTCGAGGACCTTGCCGCCGCCGTCCGCACTCGACGCGAGATCAACTCTGGTGCCCCTAGCGCAGAGCCCAAGGTGAGCACTCTGGAGGAGGACTGAATGTAGAGTCTGTCTGAAGATGGCGCATGCGTGTACGATGATAGAGGAAGAAAAAAAAGAGGCAGAGGGTTGGTTTGTTGATTTGGATGTTACAATCCGCGAGTTTGCGCGCGAAGATACTGGCTTCCTCCCTGGCCAGCGTAAATAAGAAAAAGTTTCAGGGAGAGCATTCAACAATGAATGTCGAGAATTGGCGCATTTGAAGGAACATAAAAAGAGGCCATACGTCGTCGTCGGCTGTGCGAGTTGCCGTGTGCCTCGTCGCAGATGGCATACGACGACCATTTCTGAATATGACATTGATTTCCTACCTACCTAGCAACATGCAAAGATCCAAGGCCCATGTATCAAGTGCCAACCCCCCAGAGCTACCAAATGTGTCCCCAAAACGCCGCGCAACGCAAAGCCAAGAAAACCATTTCGCATCGAAAACATGACAAATGCTATCGACTGCCGCCCACAGCAGCGTAACTGGCGCCCAGCCGCCCCAGGTTCCGCGCCTCCCTCCACTCCAGCACCCTCTTGAAGGCGGCCCAGCCCAGCAGGCCCAGGGTGCCGAAGATGAAGCCCCAGACGATGATCTTGTCCTTGTTGCTGTCGCGCTGGAAGCACATGGTGACGACGTCGTCCTCCTCGGCGTTTTCGCAGAAGCTGATGCCCTGGCTCAGGCAGAAGGCCTTTGTGCAGTCCGCGCACGAGGTCGACGCCGTCCTGCGGGCATGGTCGAGCGAGGGGGAGGAGGGAGGAGGCTCTTGGTGGAAGAGGGATCGCTGGTCGGATTGGTGTTGGGGGCCGAGGGGGATGATGGTGCTGTTCTTGAAGCATGTGCATTTGCAGAATCTAGGGGCGGCTGCCGATTTTTCGTGAGGAGTCAGCTTTCGGATCGGGAATCTGCGTGGCCATTGTGAAATATTGGAACTGCTTCTTGCGTGAAGCTTACAAGAGGCGGAGGCTAGCGCTATGAGCGCAGCGAGGAGGAGCACCAGCAGATGGATTCGAGCCATGGCGGGTTGTGCCTATGGCGCCGGATAGTAATGGGAGGATGTTCCGTTGTTGCCGCAAAAGTAGAGCTGCCTCCTATCTTTCACTGCATCTTGGTCGCAGATTACAGTGCAGATCCAAGGTTGAAGGATGGATTTGAATCCCTTGCGCTGCCGAAGCTGGCGACAAGGCTGGCCGCAAATGTGGGGCTTCTCGATGCCAATCCTGCGCTCTGGTTGGTCCTGTCGTCACAGCCCCATATCTGGAAAAGTTGCAAGTTTGAGTCTGAACGTGAGCAATCTCAAAATCCCATCCAACAAACCCTGGTGAAACTCTTTCACCTCTCACACACACACAACACCGCCAATGGCCCGAATAACAAGGATGCGGAGACTCCAGTCTCTGCCACTGGCCCTCCCGTCACAATGCGCCGCCGCATCCAGACCGTCCTTCGCCGCCGCCGCCGCCGCCCGCGCCATCTCGACGACCAGCCCCGCGCAGAGCAAGAACACGGACTGGATCCGGGGCAAGCTGTGGAAGGGCGAGGCCCCCGGGCCGGCCGACCCCTACACGCAGCGGATGGAGCCTGAGGCGGAGTCGAACCTGCCGGAGGAGGCGCTCGAGATCGGCGGCAGCAGGCCGCGCCGCGACAAGACGCCGGCCGCCGTGCGGGAGTCGAGGCTGCCGCTGCCGGGACGGAGGACTGAGGCCCCGGCGGAGAAGGAGCTGCAGGCGTCGGATCCGACGTACGTGCCCGCCACGGACGCTGAGGGGCTGGAGGAGATTGGGCCGCTGAGCA
The DNA here is from genome assembly GCF_003025115.1 of Trichoderma citrinoviride. Classification (NCBI taxonomy): domain Eukaryota; kingdom Fungi; phylum Ascomycota; class Sordariomycetes; order Hypocreales; family Hypocreaceae; genus Trichoderma; species Trichoderma citrinoviride. Next base: position 2,672,522 of record NW_020194711.1, on the reverse strand, counting down.
CGTGGTGGGAGCAGCCGGGCCACTGGGGCGAGGAGAGCGAGTTCAAGGGCTTCGGCAGCGCGGTCAAGGCCGTGGAGAAGGAGGTCGTCGAGGTGCACCTGCGCCGGGCGGTCGTGGAGGCGCTGGCGCTGCAGCAGGCGGGCGTCTTCTCGGAGTGGGCTACGAAGAAGTGGTCCGAGGGGGGGTCGAGGGCGCAGTTGGACCAGGCGCTGGCCGCGCAGGTGGAGGTGCAGGATGGCAAGGCTACGCTGAAGGGAGATGCCTCGGCGATTGCTGAGGCTTTGACGAGCGAGGCCCAAGAGGCTGAGTCTACGACGACGAGCGTTACTGCTGAGGAGGCCAGGGAGATGCTCCGGTCGTGGGACTCTTCGTGGAAGAACATTGCGTTGGACAACCCCCTGCGATTTGCGGTATGTTATTCAACAGTTCAGGCTCGTGTGTGCGAAAAAGCAGTTGCTAATTCTATTTTCCTAAATAAAACAGCTCCGCAAACGCCTCTACCAGCTCACCGGCATCCTCATCCCCGACGCCAAACTCGCCGCCGCCAACACCGCCAAGCACATCCTGACCCTCGCGGCGCGGGACCCCAAGCCGCTGAAGCTGGCGCAGGTCCTCGAGAGGCGCAACGCCTTCGCCGACCTCACCAACGTCAAGGTGCATGACCGCAGGGTCGGCCCCATCGACAAGGAGGTGGCCGTGGGACGGTGGAAGGTGATTGAGGAGGAGCTCAAGAGGCGCGACTTGCCGGTGACGGGCTACGGGGACGCGCCGAGGAACAAGGAGAGGGATTGGCTGACGGGGAAGATTTGATGATGGGTGGTTATGATTTATGGAAGTATATATAAAAGAGGTGTATCAATATACCATGTACAACAGCAATTTCTTAAACATTGAGAAAAATAGAGAGGATCTCATGCATTCTGTCTGAATTGTCCACCATGTAGACACTCTGCATGTGTGTTTTTATGAACCGTACAGGTCGGGTTGATCCGATATCACGACTTGAAATCCAACAACTTGAATATCCATCCACTCTCCGCATTCAACACTCTCACCAATTCCGGCCCTACAAGAGCCGATTTGCCCGTAACAACTCAGTTAGTTGTGCGATTCGCTGCTGCAACAAGTCCCAATATGCTCCAACTAAGAATACCCCAATGAGAATACGCCGAGAATACTCCAAGAAAAGAATACCCCAAGGAAGAAATACTGAATCTTTCACTCAGGGATCTCAAAATAGAAACCCCGATTCCAAGGCTACAAAAAAAAAAAAAAAAAAAAGAGAAAAAAGCCTGGAACCCCCTCCCCCTGCCGTTGATAGAACAAGGGGGGAAAAAGATCCCCTTTTGTGTGATTTCCCTTTTCTCACCACGGGAGATGGGGTTGGACGTGTACAGGTAGCCTTATTGCTCTTGTCTTCAAGTTGTCTTGCCTCCTGAGCCTTGTTATTACTACCTAGGTACTTCTTTGACTGATATCATATATTGAGCCGATTGTAGCCTGCTGTTTCTCCTTCTCTTTGATTTTACCCTCTTTGCCGCTATTTGATGTTACTGGTACTAGGTTTGGCGTTAGGACTGATACGCATCAAAGAGATCTAAGGCATCTGGGCGCGGAGAAGCGCCCAGGAAGCAGCATTTATACTTTCAAGAACATCCGGCTCCAGTTGCATCCGGACAATTCCAGGCTGCCCAAAGTTATATCACTTCTGACCAAATGTCGCTGTTAATCATCAAGTTGAAGCACTTTACAATGCTTGGTAAAGAATCCCTATCACCAAAAGCGTCTCGTAGCATCTATTTGCTTCATAGATGCTGCACATAATACTCCGTGTAAGAGAGAAGAACTCGTACTCCATACGGGCAGGATTCAAGTCGCACCGCATAAAGAGGGTGTGTGAGCGACATCCGAATCGAGTGAATGTTGCGCCTGGTCCTACACACCGGAACCTCACCAGGGCCTGTCCTGGTAGGCTGGAAACCCCCCTGCTTGGGGGGCAGGGGATCGCCCGAGAGGGCCGTTTTGACTGACAGCCGGAACATGCGAGACGCATGAAAGACGCCGCATGAAAAGCTTGGGGAATGGAAATGGCGGCATGTCAACGACACACCTTCTTGTGAGGTGGCATCTAACAATGGGTCCGACGGCACTTGCATCGTCGCTCATGTATATGTACCAAGGTAAGATGCCCAACTTGCGTCCCTTGCTGTGCGAGTATCGGTATCACAGCTCGTAGCAATACCCTCATGCTGTCCGGAGCGCGGCGTGGGACAGGAGCTGCGACGAGGCCGCTCGTATGCCAGAGACACACAACGAGATGGAACACAACAGCCGCCAGCTGTGACAAGTCTCGGCATGTCAAAGGCCACGTGGTAATAGTCGCGCCGTCGACGGACCAGAGAAGCCGTCGCAACTTAATCAGGGTCAGCTTTTTCTGTACTATGTGGTTGCGGTCTGACAGGCATTGGCATCTATGTATTTCCCTCGATGGGCTGACGACGGGAGCCATGACGGAAGGATCAGACTGCCGAGGAGAAGCATGTAAGACGCGGGTAGGCCCGTTTTCAATCAATATCCCCTGCAACATTCGTCGATACTGCATGTCGCTCGCTGGTTTCATGCTCTTGATAGAACGAATGCCAGATAGAGTAAGAAGCAGCGCCCTGTGGCGATTAAGTCCATTCTGTGATATGACTGCCAGGTGCGTGCATGAAAGGGGCGCTCCATGATGACGCCGGCTGATGCCTCATCTGAACGACGACGGGTGCGTACTCGTATGTGCCCGTCCCAAAGGATAGGTACTGTAAGAACTTCATGCACCCAACAAGCACTTGAAGGATGCTGGCGCAGCGTCTCCAACGACAACCGCGCTCTGGCGATGTCGGGACGTTCCATCTGATGCTGGCGAACGCCCACAATCTGACCATCACCCGGGCGGCCCCAGACGGCGGTAAAGACGTGAGGCAAGGCTAAACAGGCCACGGCGATCAGGGCAAGGCATGGGGGGGCATTAGATCCAAACATGTCTCCAGGATTTTCTCCCGACTCCCGTCCAGTAGATTCTCCCTAATAAGGCACGGAGTACGGAGCAGGGTTTGGTCAGAAACCCAGTTGCCGTACTATCATGCGCAATGCTCGCCCCAAAAGATGTGCGTCCAGCTTCGTGATGCGGACTCTCCCTGGCTTTGCTGCATGCACTTCGTACACCGCTATCTGTATACGCGTGTATTCGGCGTTGTCGAACGCGGGTGAGGCAGATTAGTAGTGATGGTAGCGAGACGAGGCGGAGAGTCGTTTGCGCATACTAGTCGACTCGGCTCGCCCGAAGGTCATCTGCTGGACGAGGATCTCTTTAGCCAAAGGGGACCGCCGGGAACGCCAACGATTCCATGTAGGCAGCGCGACGCCAAGGGCCCTTGGGGAATCTGCCGTGATCTGCCACTGCTGGCATGGGACGGACATGAATCCATTCAACCAGCGTGCGATCTTGTCCAGTGCCTGTGCCTGTACGGGGTTTCGCTCGTCCTGGGAGTCTCGCGGATGGCTCCGTGCCAGGTCGTGACATCCTCGTCGTCCCGGAATCGCTTTCCCCATATACTTGTACGAGTGCTTGCAACGGACCAGTTGTCCGTTCTGGGAGCATCACCACAGCTCGGCCCAACGTTCTGCGGCGGCTCCGTTCCCCGGCGGCGCGGGCGTCGTTGGTCTGGTCTGGTGTTGGTTGTTGGCCGAGCCTCGAGACGCCCGTCTTTCGACCGACGCTCGAATCTTCAGCGTGTCGCGGGACCTCGAAATCGTCGGGTTCCGCAACCAGGCCGTCTAGCCTCCGGAGCGGGGCGGGAAAGCGAGAATATAGTGGCCTGCGCCCCTGTAACAGCCGGGCTGGAAACGCAGACCAGGCCTCTCCTACCTGTCTCTACCTGTATGTGGAACGAGGTTCCTACTCCAATAGTGTACGATGTCGACTCCAACAGCGTACTGCGGGAGCGCATCAACCTCGAGTTGGCGGGCATCCTCAACTGCTGTTGGTCATTTTTGGCGTTCAGCAGATGGTGGCGTTGCCCTTTTATCCAGCCAGTCACGGCGGCAGCTGGATGAAGCCTGCATCTGCATGCCTCGCTAGCCCTACCAGGAGCAGGTGAGCATGCACCACGGCTGCAGGAGTTGGCCCCAAGCGAGATGGCTCGATGGCAACGAAATACTTGTACTTCCAACGTGAACTTGCCTCGACGGCAGCAGACGAAGCAAGCTTGATGGTCATGATGCTCGGCAGTCAGTTGAGCCGCCTTGGAGCTGAGCTTGTCTGTTACGAACGCATACGTGGCAAATCAAAGTCAGCATCGACACGCAGTCAGTCTTTTGGGATCTAATATCGTCAGCTGCGTCAAGCATCGACAAGCGAAGCCTGGGCCACCTTGATCGTATCCTGTTTTGAGGCTGCCGTGCTGGCATCTCCTTTCATGGAACCCCGACCGGCTGTTCCATCCGGGACATGGCATTGATGTCTTTCGTCCAGACATACATGTACACGCGTCTGTGGTTATACTGCTAATCACACAGGTAGCAGACATATCTCCCAATGGAGAGCGTCTCGTCTGAATTGTGATACTGTTCTGATACTCGTAACAGTTGCCGATGCAATACGACTCCGAGTCCACGACTGCACTGCCACATACCCCATCAGGTACATGTATGTAGCATGTACTCGTACGCGCCTGCAAACAACATGTAGCCGTATGCTTGCGATGCAAACAAGCAGCACCGTCCCTGAGTCTACATGGTTGTCATGTATGTGTCTCGTACCTGTATCGTGTATGTATGCAAGAGAGCGTACAGAGGCAGGCAAGCTGGGGCTTGTCGTCCTGTGTGGCCGCTTCTGCTGATGGACGCAGGGCCTCAGCGATGCCATCTCAATGCATATTCGTGCCATCAGGTACGGAGCAGCTCTCGTCAATCCCACCTCCCGCCAGCCCAGCGGACGATCTCGGACTTGTTGTACATGCCTGCTGCATTTATAGCCGATACCACCTGTTAGTAGGTAGGTACCAAGGCAGGTAGGCAGCCAGGCAAAGTGCATGTAAGGTAGTTTGGCAGAATGCCGGTAGAGATGGACATTGGAGGCTCCCCGTGCTGCTCTCGAGTCTGTGCCTAAGGTAGTCCCAGATTCGCACCTGAGTAACGCTTGATGGATTGCAACACCTCCGTCGCCCACACATCTTCTCGGCGGCCACTGGCGGCTTCCCTCTTCTCTTCCACTGCTGCTACTCCAAGGTTGACAACTATCGTGTTGGTTCAAACATCGTCCATCGTCTCCTGGGCGCAAAAAGCGGTTAACACACATGACTCGGCGGTCCTGACATACATCCGCTTTGGCGACCCTTGGAAGAAGTGGACACTACCGGGGTGACGGGCACTGCACTCAATTGTACTGGAGTCCGCATCGCCGAGGAGAACCTTGGAAGGGAACTTCTCTGCGCTCAGCTCTCTGCTCTCGTTCCCCCTCCTGCCAATCGCCCCCAGTCTGTGGTTTCTGTCGTCTCTGTCTCGTGCGATAGGCCACCCATTCCTGCCTAGCCCACGCCGAGTCCCCCAGCTGTTCCTGTCATCTACATGTACCTTATGCTGCGCGCCGGCATCCCGAGAACTGCGCTGAGAGGAGAGACTGGAGGCTGGGCGTCGCAATAGCCTTCCCAGCAAGCCGGCCCGCTCCGTTTCAGGGATTTGGATAGTGAAGGTGCTATTGATAGCCTCTCGGGCAGCCTGTCACGCTGAGACGGCATTGAGACTGCTGGGCATTGAGAGCTTGCAGGAATCCGGTTCACGGCGACGCTTCCTCGGCAACACAAACGGGGCAAGGACAGACCTGGAGTTGCGTCCAGACCTTGCCGAGTGAGGATAGAGCAAGAGCACACGCATGCCAGTTGCGGGAGGGAAGCCATCACATAAGCTGAAAGCCACATCCCAAAAGCTTGAAGCCAGCAACCAGATCCGCAAGCAAAAACAAACGCCAGAGCCCAAGCCAAAGCCAAAGAGAAACGCCACGCTCCATCTCCATCGACTCGCATTGCCCCATTCAATCTGCCTACCCATACTATTGCGCACCAGCAGCTTGTCGCCTTTCCCTCTGCAGCTTAACTTGAGAACTACTGCTGCAGCCAGCGATCGGCCCTCCCACCTCTTCAGCAACTGGGCCAGGCCGCTCTTCTGCCGCAGCTGACGGAAACCTGGACCTTTCATCATTAACAAAAGGGAGAAAAGCGAGAGAAACGACAAGCTCTTGCGCTGCAATACAGACCGACGCTTCAACTCGTGACAGCAGCCGCTGAGGCTTCGAGTCACCCTGCCCGAGGGCTGTCCCAGGCCTTGTATTCGGACGCCATACCATGGGCGACAACCCACGGCCTTCATTAGCTATCATGACAGAGCCGTCTGGAATGATTCCCCCCGATGAGGTGTGTACGACGAGACAGGGCTGTCTGTGCAATGGCCACTGTCCTTCTCGGCGATGATAGGCCACCCAAGCCAAGAGTTACTAACACATGCGCCTGACATAGGCTGCGGTGTCACCGCCGGACGACGTGGACGAGGTAAGTAGCTTGGCGCGGAGCTGAATGTCGGCTGAACACCTTCTGACCCGGCCAGGGTAACGACATCGGAAGCTTCCAGTCTTCGTTGACTTCCGTCACCTCATCCATACTTCATGGCGTCGTGGGCGAAGGCCAGCGAGTCTACGCCGCATATGGGAAAGAAGGTACCGTTGAATTTCCCCCCCTTGAAGCGCAGATGCAATCGCGGTCCCTGGTTGCAGGCTTGTGTGCTAACCCGACATTGTTCTCTCAAGAGTACGGGCTCCCTATGGACGATCAGGAACTTGATCGCATGGACTTGTGTCACACCAAATACTACTCCCTTCTTAAGCAGAGACGCTTCCTATCACCAATCAGCGAAAACCCACAGAGGATTCTGGACCTGGGATGCGGCACAGGTAGCTTGACCCCAAGCCAAAGTGCACCATCGTGGCGCTGACGCTGACTCTTTGAAGGCATATGGTGTGTTGAAGTCGCCGACGACTATCCCGGAGCACAGGTACGGCGTTCTTGTTTCCAGATAGGTGCGGAAATGCCCTGGACTGACAATGCTTCGTCTACTCAGGTCGTTGGTGTGGACATAGCCCCTACCCAGCCACAATGGTATGTTCGAGACACGAGCCAACTATACGCCGATGGCGCTGATGAATCTATCAAGGGTACCGCCCAACTGTCAGTTCGAGCTTGACGACATCGAACAGACCTGGACATGGAAGGCAGACAGCGCCGACTTCATCTTCTCTCGTGACCTGATCCTGTCGATACGGAACTTTCCCAAATTGATTGACCAAGCATACAGGTATGGCTCGTTCGGCGTATCTCCATATCGACAACTTCCCTCTCCATGAGCTAACGGCATCTGCTTGATAGACATTTAAAGCCTGGCGGTTGGATCGAGTTCCAATGTCATACCGGGCTACTACAGTGTGACGATGGCACGCTGCCTGACGACAGCACATTTCGACATTGGGCGAATCTCACAAAGACGGCATGCGAAAGATACGGCACTCCAGTAGATGACCCGACCCGGTTCAAGGCGTGGTTTGAGCAACGAGGATTCGAGTGCGTTACGGAGGAGGTGTACAAGATGCCCTGCACCCCCTGGGCTAAGGATAAGCGCCTGAAACTTATTGGGGCCTGGGAGCAGCACAATCTGATGAACCACCTGGAGGGCTTGACGATGCGTCTCTTTCAAAAGAGCCTGGGCTGGTCAGAAGAGGAGATTCTGGTCATCTCGGCTTTGCTACGCAAGGAACTACGCGATCTGGGTGTCCACGCCTACTGGCCTTAGTAAGTTGCACCTGCTGATGAGGCTCTCCAAATGCGCGCAATCAATTTAGGCTCAAGGAGGACCATTGCTAACCGCCAGCAGCTACGTTGTCTATGGCCGTAAGCCCATGAGGCCATGAGGCCAATCGCTGATGCAGAGGGCTTTTCCTTTTTCTGCCTGCCTTTTTGGCGACTTTTACCGGCGACCAGGGTGTCATGCAGCCATTACGAAGGATGCGTGGACCAACCAATCAACTCTTATGGAAATGCTTCGTTATTGGCGTTGAAGAAAAAAAAAAAAGCAAAGAAGAGAAAAAAGAAAGGAAAATTAAGGTGTTTGGGGGCTCGACTAGTGGCACCGAGAAGCGACGACATAGCAGACAACATGCTACACCAAGCATGCATACCAAGCATCGATATCCTGTGCTTCAACGAACGTCAGATCGGCTGGTCACATGGCCGCACAGACACGAGATACTCCTCACCAATCGCCCTCACCGCTGCTCCGGCTGCCCCATAAAAGCCGTCGAGCGACTTGGGGAAGCCAAAGCATCACGACGCTTCTGGACGAAGACGGATCAGCCAGCATAAGCCGCCTGCTGCATCTGCATGGGACCCTGCTGATAGCCTCATACCAATCCCACTCCCCAGAAATGTGCTCACGAGGCTTGAAATGCCTCGCTGCCTGCTTGGCTGCTTGTTTTACTAATCACTTTTTCAACATTTCCATTTCTCGCCGATTTCCTGGTGTGGGCGTTTGTGTTTGTAATCTGGTGATGTGCTTGCTCGAAGTAGTAGCACCACGGTGACTTGGGATACACGAACGGAAGGATTCCCTTGGCGTTTCTCTTGTTTTGTGCTTATTGAGCGTGTTGCATCGGCATGATTAGCTGCGGAAGCAGCAAGGGCGTCGGGATTGGGGAGCATTACGACGTTGATCACACAGCCACGTTGAAGTCTCGATGGCTGTCCTTTTTTCGAGCAGCGGTGTCTCCTGTAACCGCTCCAGCGGCGGCTCCGCAAGGCAGCAGGCCTGCTCATGTCGCCCTTTCGGTAGAGCGAGCGGCCGCTACTTCAGTGAAAGGTCGTCGACAGCCTGTAGAAGGCGCTTTTCTGACCGAGAGGGCACGGGCAGTGTACCCTGAAATACCGCTTTAACCAGAAACGCCGCAGGTTCCTCTACTCTTGGTACAAACTGAAGAAACTTTTCCTCCCAATACCACGCCTATAACGTCGCGACTCCTGCGTCATAGGCGTCGACTTTCTAGACTCCTGCACCAATCTCTGGTCAGGCATGTACTTCTTCATTACCCTATACAACCTCAGTTTTTAAATTACACTTGACCGTTACGTGAATCGACGTCGCTACATATGATGGCTATGCACATGTTTCTCTTTTATTCCCCATCAACACCCTTAGGTCGTAATATAAGAACAAAATATATACACGCACACATGTTGTACTTACTTCACTACAGTTCCATATGGGAACGTCGAATGTACTTGGCGGTGTTCTCATCCATACTCACAAAGTACCGGCTCAACTTGCGTTGTCCGAGCCGGTTGTTACTGAACGCAGTCGTCGTCTGTAACACATAGAATACACGGGTCACTCCCGATCCCATTGTGTGTCCAAGTTGACCTTTCCGTTTTGGGGTAGGTAATATCCAGATGGTCGGTAGTTATATGTGTACTAGGTATGTTCACGAACGGGTGCCCCGCGGGTAATGCGGGGTCGAACTTTTCGCTTTGGGGGAGATATCTATGGGTTGCGCTCTCCTTTTCTCTGGCGGTAGTCTCGAAGTG